>NC_079162.1:42376348-42659043 GCF_947563725.1 Argiope bruennichi | reverse complement strand
ACCCAAAGCCTTAGTTTATGATCGTAGGGGCAGGGAATAAATTTCATTTTATTGCACTACTTCTTGTCTGGCCAACAACTGATAATGGACTTTGGACTACTTCGATAGTGATGATGAAAAATGCGAAATTATTTTTATGCCTCCCTATATTCCAATAAAATTTCAAATATCTGCTATTATTGAAATCGGCTGGAGATCTCATCATTTCTGTTATTACATGAAGATTCCATTACCAGAGATTGAGTTAATCTTTTAAGAGGGGGACTCTTAAGGGGCTCTTTTAACTCGTATTTCGTTCTTCGCTGTCCTCTTTGCTCTCATATGAGCAAGAGTCATGTTATGGATATTCAGCTCATAAAACTACCAATTTACTTAAAAATTACTTCTGCCTTTAGAAGTATCTGAATATTTAGAATGATTTTTCTAAAGCGCAAAAGCGATGGTAAAAGTGAAGTTACAGTCAATTATCGTTACCAAAATGCTCAGACATGCAATGAAATTAAAATGATGAAACAATTTAGCGTTCAAAAAGTTTCATTTTGAATAAAATGTACATTTTTTTTCTCTCAGAAATAATGGGATGAAATATGGACTTCTAAGATATTCTCAATCTTTTTTTCTTAAGAAATAATGTTTTATCTCTATTATATTTGAGTACAACATTAGAATTGAATAGTATTCATTTGGAAAATATCTCTGCAGTGATGTTCTTTTTATTAAGTATCCCTTTCTTAATATAATGAAAAAAGACAGATATATTATGTCAATAAGAAAGAGAATAAAATAGTAAGAAGGGCATTTAATGTCTCATCATTATACTCGCACAAAATTCATCTTATGAAAATCCATTATAAAGAAAAAGCAGCACCATTTTTTCTCAGCAATTCAAATTTCCCAAATCACATTCAAACTGTCCAATTCTTTTTATTTCTAAAAGCGTTAAATTAAAATCTATTATGTTATATATTTCAAAATGCATAGACTTTATGATGAGATGCAAGCGCCTTTCACCATGAAAATTGTCATAAAGGCATTTTAAATATCTTTAATGCCTTTGAACAGTACTTAATCTCATTAGATGTAAATAACTGAGATAATGGAATTCAATTTAAAAACAGATTTTCAAGCTGAAATGTGAAGCCTGTTTGGAAAATTATAGAAAGAAAATTATATAGCGCCTTCAATCAAGATAAAATTCAAATCTATCAATGAAAGATAATCATCATTCAATTAGCTCGAACAAATTTTAAATATCTAAAAAAAATTTATTTACTGTGAGCTATTATCTTCTATAAAACGGTAAAGTTAACGATGAAGCATGTTAACCAAAACACTGTACATTATAAATTATACACTCCTCAATTAAAAGATTTAAAGTTTGGTCATGTTTCTCACATAAATTAATAACTATATTGGTGTGATGTACGTTGGTATTTTGAAACGTGAAGGTGGAAGCAAAGTAGAATATTATTCACGATGAAATCAGCGGGGTAGAAATTAACATCTAAATTGGGAGATTAGCCGTTTTCAAAGAAGTATGATTTCAATGCACAAACTCAAGTTAGTAACAATATTATACGCTCTGCTTCACTTAGTATTCTTCTAACGATCCCTGCTTTCTTTTTCGAAATTTAATTTACTGTTGGTTAAGTTAGATTTAAAATGAAATGCTAGGGGTATAGTTTCATAAAGTTATGTTTTATGATGTATATTTTTAAAAATAGTAATAGCATATCTGTTTAATAACTTTAATGTTTTATATAATATTTCTCTCGGGAAAAAATATATTGTATTATTTCAGAAAATATTTGATTTTATGTTTCTAGCTTTTTTTATATTTATCCATTGAAACCACTGCATTTTATTTTCTACAAAAATTGAAATGTTTTATACAAATTAGAGTAAAAGATGTAAGAGAAAAAATGAGACGATGCTGTGACTTTGTCGTTTTTAGTTAGTATTCTTTTAACGATTTTTACCTTTTTGCTGATGTTCTTATTTATCATCTATTTGATGATATTTAAAATGAAGGGCTAGGAACATAGTTTAAAGATTATGCGTTTTATAATGTCTATTTTAAAGAATAGCTATTGCTCGGCATCGAGATCAGAAAATCTTAAGACCAAAACACATTCCTTCCGACATCGGTGATCTATATCGGTCTGGTGAACATTTAATTATCACGGTGGGTCAAACGTCCTCATGGTGGTGTGATCTGAAAGTGTGGAGAGTGGAGTAGTGCCATTTTTATCATTTCACCACTGCTTAAAATTTTGAGATCCATCCCAAAATAGTTATCATGTTGAGTCCCATTAATCTGATTACACTAAATTAAACCCACAAGAATAAACAAAAAAGAATAAAATAGAAATTAACAAATATTCAACTATGTTCTTAATTTTTAATTAAATTTATAAAGTTAAAGTATGAATTGTTTAGTTACAATTATTTAATAAATACTTTATTCAAGTTATTTTAAGTTAGTAAATAAATTTTATCAAGCAGTTTTCACGATATAGGATATTAATTTTGAAAAAGTATAAAACACTAATGCTGGAGAAATAGAAAGCGAAGGATTAACTTAAAAGCAGAAATAGAAAAAGAAATGAGAATTAGGTAACTCACCCATGAAATAAAATCATTATAATTTCCATCTTCTACTGAAGTACGATACGCATTTCAAGGATTATTAACCATTCTTCTGGACTCAGCCATCTTTGTTTAATACAAATCTTGCGTTTTAAGATCACATTTTCGATATCTTGCTTGATACTAAGCCATAAAAAGGATTCTGTAGTTGTTTTAGGTTTTTTTTTTTTTTTTTTTTTTTTTTTAGCTCCCTAGCGTTGATGTAATTTCCTTCTACATGCTTTCCTTTCCAGAGGGACAGAAAAATTTTTGCTCTCTTTGTTCTATCGTTGATTATTTTAGTTCGATTCTAGTAGTGCACTTGTATTTTAAACCTTCCTCCTTTCTGAGCTTGATATCCATTTGTAGCTTAATGAATACAGATGTTATATAAGGTAAGATAATTATTGATAAGCTTTAATTATTTGTCAAGAAAATAAAAATATCTTTCGCCTTTTTCTTGTCTTTCAAGTATTTTCTTTCCAGGTTTCGATAAACATTAAATAAATTTATGAAAAATAAATGAGTTTATATAAAAAATTTAGAATAAATTTATATTTATTTTGAAGAGAACTCACACTTGCGTGTGAAAAATAATTTCATAGTTTGGACTTCCCAGTTCAACGATAGATAGATAACAAAATGAATAAATCTTTCATATATCTGTCTCATCACATGTCATCAGAATCATAAACGTCACAGATCTCTTTTCCTCGTGTAATCATCTTTTTTCATGTTTGCGAACATTGAACTGCAGTAAATTATCGAAATAAGAATTAGTTCATTACAGTTTATACAAGTAAATTTTGGTTCGATCTTTACGATTAATTATCTACCCGAATTAACAGGAATTATCTACCCGAAACTTTCTCTTGTGCTTTTCAATAAACGTAACTTTCAAACTCATACCATTTTCTAACAAAGGTAGGGAAGAGCCTATAACATGAACTCTGAATTATGAATAACATGGGTGAATTGATTTCCTTCAAAATTTTACAGAAATTTGGTATAAAGACAACATACCAAATTTCATCTGTCTAGTTCATAGCATTTTGAATTATCATAATTTATAGACGATAAAATTCCAAAAATATGTTTTTTCGGACATTTGTGATGTCTGAAACGTGAAGAATTTTTTAAAAATTTAATTCCTAGATGATAAATCTTTGAACCAAATTTCATTTATCTAAATTGTTACTTTTTTGAATTATCGCGTTTATATACATGCAAAAAATATAGAATAACAGACGATCACAGCTTTTCAAATTTAATACATATCTACACTTTGGATGCTAAATCCGTGCACCAAATTTTATCCATTCAGCTCTCTTTGTTTTGTAATTATCATGCTAATTTATATTCTGACAGACAGATCCTCGGAATTAATTTCTTTCAAAATTTGATAGAAATCTAAAATGTTGTTGTAAAGTCTATATACCAAAGTTTATCAGTCTAGCTTAAAGTGTCTTTGAGGTATCGTGTTCACAGACAAATGAAATATGTTTCTCGAACTCAAAGAGACCTGAAACGTGGTGATATATTAAAATCTCAAGTTCGAATTTTTTTCATAATTAAAATACCTTCTCATCGTGTACTTCGTGTTCGAGAAAGTAAATAATACAAAAAAAAATCACAGTACCTCCTTTACGTTGTTCGATATTCTGAATAGCGAGCAATAATATGAGGATGTCCTAACAATATTGTAAAGAATACTTGACTATTGGAAATCAGAACAAATTAATGTACTATTTTAAATTAATGAACATTAAATATAAAGAATTCTGATTAGTAATATGTGAACAAATTGGCGAAATCGGTTCAGCTATTAAAGCGTATGGTGTTTCCAGATTTTTATTTCATTTTAAAAAATTTTTCGAAACTTCGAGAATCGAAGACAAGTGAAATCGAATGGGAATCAGAGAATCAAGAACTTTCACATGAATTAAAAATTTTCAGACTGTTTTTGAGACTTTTCTGGGTGAAGGACAAAAGTCGACAGTTGTGACCAGTGAAATCATAATCCTTATAAATGAAACTAAAAAGGTACAGATCAGTGGTTGGAACTGAGGGACTGGTTCCTTGATTTTCCTGATTATTTTAAATATATAGATAAAGTAGGCATTGCTATCAATTATTTCGACTAGAGGTGAGTATCGGTTGCTCTGAGTTTCGTAGGAATTTTATTTACATTGATGACTAAAAATAATCGCCCACATTTATTAGAATTTCAATACATGGGAAAATTTTCATATTCAAATTTTCGATCGCTACGCTCAGTAAGAAAATATTTCCTAAACATTTTTAAATATCTCGAGACTCGAGATTAAATCTTAACAGAAAATTGATATTCCAGAGAAAGTTTTTCTAAGCGATCAATCAGAAATATTGCAAGAGGAAAAAAGAATCCCGCATTATATGGAAATTAAATAAACTGAAAGTTTATTGTCTTGTGTCTTTTTCTTCGTGAGGTAAAATGGAAACTAGTAGTATTTAAGCAGCTATTAAATATTGTAATTCTCAATTTACAACTCTAAATAAGAACTGAACCCTCGAAGCCGAATGCTTTTGGAGAGATCACTAATCAATAGGATTCATTGATACACTCTCTTAAATTCCTCTGAGATAAGATTAGAGAGCTCAGTGTTAATGACCATCTGGTTTTGTGAAAGTATTCCCACTCCAATGAGCGGTTAATTGGTCGTTAAGCTTCTTTTTTTTATTCTGCGTCAGTC
This sequence comes from Argiope bruennichi, assembly GCF_947563725.1. Classification (NCBI taxonomy): domain Eukaryota; kingdom Metazoa; phylum Arthropoda; class Arachnida; order Araneae; family Araneidae; genus Argiope; species Argiope bruennichi. The sequence continues at coordinate 42,653,683 of NC_079162.1, read as the reverse complement.
TTCATAACTCTCCGTTCAATAAAAGTAGAGCAGATCATACAGAGGTTTTATCCGTTTATATTATTATATTTAGTTTAAAATTTGATAAAAAATATTCGAGTTTTGAATTTTTTTTTTTAATCCAGACAAGTTGCAGTAGCCTAATAATCCTGATACAAAGTTTTTTTTTATAAAATTGTAATTTATAACAATGTTCTTGCTAATTGTGCTTTTAATTAGAAAAAAATTGTTACTGAAATTGAACATGGAATCAGAGAGTTAGAATTTTATTTCACTTCTGAGATTTTACACTTAAAAACCAATTTTCATGAAAGCTGCGGATGTACAAGTAGTTTCCGTAAATAACAAAAAAAAAACTTAATGATTTTTTACAATAAGGTTCCTTATAGTTTAATAAGATTTTTTGAGTGAACCAGTAAGAAAAGTCAAATAAATAAGTTTAGTTTCTGACTGATAAAAAAATATCTTTATATATATTTTTTTTTAAATCAACAACAGAAATTTGTATCAAATATGCGAAAGTTAAATCATAATTAATTTTTATCCGACAGCAGATGTTCATATTAATTTCATTTCAAAATAAAAAATGTAAGCTTGTAACGCCAGTAATTCTACAACTCAACCTATATCTAGTTCAAAAAGTCACAAACTGGAACCAAGAGATGGAGAAGGTAATCGCTCCTGTTACATATTAACTGGAAATAACTCCCAAGCAGATGAAGCAGTACCTCTATAGCTGCATATTATTATTACTAATATTGTTATTGATTATTTTCTTTGTTGTTAAAATTTCACTTCGTCGTTTACTAATTAGTAAAACTTTATGATAATAACGGAAAGTATATGTTTCAATTTTAGACGAGCCTTTTTTCTAGTCAACGAAAGTTAATAATTTTAATTTCAAATATCTCCGCCAATTTTACAGATAACTCCATGAAACCCTTTCCTGTGTTTTATTATGGTATAGTGTGCATTTTTCTAACTGGAATTTTCCGCCGGCAGCTCTTATTTTTTGAGTTACTTTTGAAAGTTTCTTATTTCATATCTAGGGGCACTGTAACCTATCTCAATAAATTCAGCATAGTCTCTTTATCACAGGTGCATATTACTTTCCCGTTTATACGAAACGCCGTTTTGAATTTAAAGGGCTTAAAAGGACTTTTACTGATCACCCTGTATATATATATGTATTTGAAATTAATGTTTTAAGTTTGGCTGTGAGTAGCTAAAGCCTTATAAAGATTTTTTAGGCTAATTGGATCAGTTAGTGAATCACCACAAGCTGTAGAAAAGTTTAAACATATTCGTTTTCTTATTAGTTTGAGTTTTTTTACCTTGATACTGTACCAAAAGTCTGCAACTAATGGGCAATGGGACAAGACATTACAAGCAGCCTTTCGCAACCAAACTGCTAAGTTGCGTGAACGTTAATATTTTAGTAGCAATGATGCAATTCTGAATAAAGGTTATCTTTATCACTTATTAGCTTTTTCCCCATCTTTTATGGTGTGCGTGTATAGAGCATATAAAAACTCAAAACCAACAATACATACAGCATAAAAATGCTTTTGGTCCTTAATGTACCCATTTTTTCTCAAAGTGGGAGTGCGGTAAATAGAAATCGATCAAGAAAAACAAATAAAAAGTAACTTTATTGGTCATGTTCATAGTCCAAGATCGATACACTACTACGACCACTTTGTCTCAAAATGAATTAGAAGCTCCACTGAACTATGTCAGCTTGATAACTCCATTAATTTCCGTACTTTATTGTGAGATCAATTAGATATTTTTTATACTTTCCCTTCCAGGTATAAAAATATCTTTAGTGAAGTCAAGCATCAGTTTTGAGGGTCTTTTTTTATTAAGAAAAGTAGGGTATAGTTTAAGAAAATAAGAAAGAAAACTGATCTGTTTGTCAGCTCGCAAACAAGTGGAGGTTATTTTATATTTGCTCGTTACTTTCTCGTTATAAATGAGAACAAAGAACTATCTAAAAGAAATGGGAGAAAAGTTTCTTCAGAACATAAAATAAATATCAAGAACAAAGGGATTGAACTTTTTTCCTCTTTATCAAAACAAAAGTAAACAATGTTGTTATTGATATCAATAACCATCAAAGAAGTGAAAAAGTAAAACCAGGATATGATTTTCAAAAAAAACTTTTTCTTTATTGGAGCTCTTTGAAATATCTAAAAGAATCTATTCGATTGCTCATTCAATAATTTATATAACTTGTGTAATAAAGGATTGTTTGAGGGAAGAATGGGTTTGAATAAATGTACATTTAAGCATTTAATTACATTGAATTAAAATGTAGTAACTGGAATTTTTTTATTTTGATCAGTTCTTTTTCTCACGTTCTGACTATTCTAACTGAAAGATGAATTTCAGGTGAGCTATCAAAGAAGTGAAAAAGTAAAAAAATATGATTTTCAAGAGAGCCATTTTATTATTGGTACTATTCGAAAAATTTGAAAAATTATATTTGATAACAAATGTAATAATTCAAATACTACTATACAATAAATCGCGGTTTGGGGGCAAATGGATTTGAATGAATAGTCATGAAAACAATTAGTTTCATTTAATTAAATCACAATTAATTTGCATGCATTTAATCAAATCCCTGATTTTTATTTATTTATTTTTTGGGGGGACGGGGGATTCCAACTATTCTAAATGAAATATGGATTTTATGCAGTCAATAGTTATCAAAGAAGTGAAAAAAAAACAAGATATGATTTTCAAAAATACTGTTTTTTATTTGAAATATATTAAAGAATATATTCAATTGCATAAATTATAATCCATATAACTATCGGGTAAAAAGTGTAACTTTAAAGGAGAATGAATTTACTCAGAACTTATAATTACTTATACTTTTTTGAACGTCAAAGATAATTTTCTTTTCTATTCTAATCTATTTTACTTCTGGTATTCTAATTGTTATTGCCAAAACATAGACTCATCGTGTAATTTCTAATAGACTGATTTTAGATAAGAAAACTAGGTATGATTAGATCTCAGTTTTTCGGGAAAATAGATCAAGCAATAATGTAAGTTTGGCGTAACATTTAGACGTGGTCTATATTAAAATATTATGAATGGTCCATTATATTTCTGGTATTCTAACTATTCTGATTAAAAGCTAGATTCAATATTTCTAAAAACAGCAGATGCTAAAGATTTTCAAATTCAATATTTTACCAGCGTTATTTAAAATTTTACCGAATTATATCGACAAATGCATTAAGAAATGTTTTTAAAAAATGTTTTATATCAAGGTAAAACTTAAATAATCGAGATATAAACAATACTAAACCATAAATAAAGGTCTTGAAATTCATTTTCGTTCGATTATGCAACATATAACCATCCTAAAGATAGGTCCTTTATTATAATTCTATGTTGCGTTGTTTCTTAAAAAGGAAAAAAAAAAAAAAAAGAGTGCGTTTCATAAAATGACTCATTGTTCATCTTTAATCTTGTAGGATTTCAAAGCTTTATACATGCCATCCTAAAACGTTGCAAAAAACGAGAAACATCAAACACAGCAGCCTCCAATAATGCGTGATGGATTTCTGTCCATTTAGATAATATTGTAGCTTTAATTCAGTGGTATTGCTACAGTGTTTGCCATTTGCGTAAACAGCTCTAACAAGTAGTTCCGAAAGCAACTTAAGTCAGTTGAAACAGCTGATCATTCCATCACTCGCGCTCCGTTATCCAGAAACCAGTTCCGATGTGCTGTTTGTTGTGGGAGGAAATACGTGAATTATCTTGATGAAACATCTACTGCAGCTCTCCGAGCCGAATAGTAAAACCCAATAATTGATCCCCATGTGGATCAATGTAAACTGAAGCTTTTATTGTACTGGTTAGAAATAAAATATACAATTTTATTATAGATTCACTATTAATAAGCTTTTAAATTCTTCTAGTCGACAAGTTATTTCTTTTCTGTCGCATTGCTATTTTAACATGTTAATGAAATTACAATGAAAATAAATAATCTAGCTACATTTAATTTATAAAATAATATTCAGAAAGGCATAAAAATGAAACTATGTTCCATGAAGTACATTTATGGTTATCATATTATAGTTCAAACTCTCGGGGGGGGGGTAAATTTGATTCTGGAATCCGTTAATTTATAATTTACAGAATGAAAAGAAAGTGATATCACACACATCAGAGTCTACGTAAAAGAGCAGTTAAATATTAAAGGCCATGATCTATTATGTTTGTCGTCAATCTTGATTCTATGAATTCTTAGAATTTATTTATTTATTTATTTTACTTACAGGATAGAATAAAGAATAAGTGATAAACATTATACGGGTCAAAAATAAAAAATGTCTGAAAATCTTTAAAAACTATTCGATCAAACCATAAGCACGTTACATTAACGACCTCTTTACATTCCGTATAGAAATACTGTGAGGATTACCAAATACTTTTTCGTTACTACCTCGTTTACTACATTTTAAAGCATTGCTCATTTTACTCTTAAACCTGAAAAACGATGCATGACTTCTTTTGGCACTTACATCATTTACTTTTTTTTAATTTAAGTTGTGAAGGAGGAAGATTGCCACTTCTTTTGTTTACTATTGAATCGTACCTCAAGGCAGAATGTTATATTACTTTCAAGCTGAAGTTCCCATAAAAACCCTACATAGATATATAATGCAAATACATTTGCATTTAATATATTTTTTGCAAATAACTTAAGCCCTTATTACCAAATCTAGTGAATATATATGAAGAATATTTGCCGACAAAGGTATTTCAGACAAACGAAAAAAATGTAACCATTTTTTTTTAATAAAATGCATAAAATTTTTCGGGTTTTTTTAATGATCTCGGGAAATGTTCAGTATTATTTTGATAATTTTTCCAGAAACTGTCCAATTTTAAATGTTGCATTCCATATTAACATCCTACTGTATATTCAATTCCACGATACTCATAAGTATCTTATTCTACACAAGAATTCTAAAAGTACAATGCCTCAAACATTTTTTAAACGAAAATAGTTTTAAATCTGTAACTGCATTATACATTAATTAATTGCATTATACATTAACAATCTACTACACTTTCAATTTCACAATGCTCAAAAGTATCTTATTCTGCAGAAAGATACTAAAAGTGCATTACCTCTATCATTTATAAAACGAAAATAGTTTTTAAACTGTATTTTATATGTACAGTACACTCCCGATTATCCGCGGAATTGGGCGGCGCGGCCGCCGCGGATAACAAAAATCGCGGATAAACCGAAAAAAGCTAAAAACGGGTATAGCAAAGGAGAAAATAGTCATTCCAACTTTGAAAAATCATTTTATGTACAATAAAACGTAAAATAAACAGCAGGAAATGTTTAACTAACGCTTAATATTTTAGTATATCACTCAAAACTAACCTAAAATGCATTTTGTTAATGAAAACAGAAAAGTGCTTTGTACTTACGAGAGGCGTCAAGGATACACAGAAAAATTAATACATATGTACTGTTTTAATACTGTAATGTATTATGTAATTACAAAAGCATAACTGTAAAACTATACCTTTTTGAAGAAATCAATCATTTGTGTTTGCTTCTTGCTTTAGAAGCATTTTCTCTTTGATTGGAAAAAAAAAAAAACTTAGTGCGGCAGGCGCGGATAATCGGGAGTCTACTGTAACTGAATATTGAGAGGAGTCTTTGAGCATACAAATAATCTGCGTGTTCATCCTCAACTCCTTTTTCATTTTATTATAAAGGATATAATTTTATCACTACATAAACATATCTGTCTAAATACTTTATCTGTTGATAAAATTTCATAATGCTGCTTATTTTCTATAAATCAACAAAAGAAAGAGAGACGATTTTACTTTTAAGAGTTATAGCAATAGGAAAAATCAAAAATGAAATAAAGCAAATTCTAAACATCACTTATGTTTTCAACATACTAATGCATACTTTTTATAATCAGTCATGTATTGATATATAAATTATATGTTGATAAAGTAATAATTTTCGTAATGCAGTATCACAAGGAATAAATTTAAATTCGTTTTTACCATCTTAACTAGAAAGCTCCATTCATCTTTTACTTTGTAATCAATTTTTTAATCCAATTCAGAGAAAGTGACCTCTAAATCGAACTCTCATTTAGTTTACATTGTGTTCATTTTATATTAATGACCTTAAAAAAGAATTTTTCGCAATTAACAATCGCTATTCTCAAGCCTACGTTCCATTATTATTCTGGAGAGAACTAACACATCATTTCCAAGGCGTGTTAGTTTTTATTGCTAACTTTAGATTTCATCATTCTTGGAAACTATTCCAGAAACGTGAAGTTGGGCTGCCAAGCGTCCCACCAATAGATGTCTTACTTTTTATCGGCTCTTTTTATCCATGCCATCAGACATCCCGTTAACTTATCTTTCCTGACTTCAACGTGACCTACTCATTGATAAAGAAGTTTCCCTTCGCAGATCGCTTTTTGGTCCTTTCAGATGAAGGTGCAGAATATTGATGGCTCATTTTCGGAAAGGAAAGGAAAGACTTACAATGAAACTCATATGCAAAATAAGTAGTTTTTGTTGGTCCACCTACAACATAAAATCTCTTGCACGCTTCGATGGTAGATGGCAGACGCTTGATGGTAATAAGGCACTTTTATAGCAAATACTTGCGGAAATTAGCAAGCGATGCAGAATTCTGTAGATATCACTCGTAAAATGTGCTATATGTATCTTAGATATATTTATTGAATTATTCAAAAGAATAAAGCCAGAAAAAATATTATATAATTGAAATAATGAGTGAACTGCAATAATACCAAAGATTGCATCATGTTCTTTTTTGAGAATAAAAGGGAAACTTGTAGAAGTTAATTTTAATGAAACAATATTTCCTGTAACAATATATGTAGCAAAGTTTTGACTTTGAATATGTTCTAAAATGATAAAACCAATAAAAAATTGGCAATATCTTTTATTAAAACTAATTTACGTCTGTCAAAAATCTTCTTATTAGTTTTTTTAACTAATTCTTATACCTGGCTTTGTTCGGAATTTAAATATTTTCACGTATAATATTTGTAATGTTAGCACTAATTTTGTATAACTTATTATAATGCACTCAATGATTTTACAAATCACTGTCTATCTGACTGACTTAGGACTTGGTCAGTTGTCATTGCTTTGAAAAAGAAGGATTATCAGTTCTTTGTTTTTCTTCTTTTAGACATCCTTAAATAGTTACTTTAAACCTGAAAAAGAAATTTCAGATATGAAACAAAAATTTCAAAAAATAATAGAAGAGTAGATCAGAATCTTAATACATTACTGTATTTCAAAATCGGTTGAGTTAAGTTTTCAAAGAATTAATTAAGAATTGAAAAAAAAATTGCATGAAATGGAATTGGGTATGACTACTAAGGTAAAATTTTGAAATTCCAAAATGATATTAAAATATTTTTTGTAGAATAATTTGCTCAGTAATTATTGCAGAAAAATTGAAAAATTTCAATTAATTTCTAATTCATTACACTTTTGCACTTCGCACAGTTGAGAACATTTCCTTATCTTATAATAAAGAGCAACTGTGCAAAGTTTGGGTGAAATCGGCCCAGATGTTTAGAAGAATTAGAACATACATACATACATACATACATAGATTCAATGACTTTTATTGACATTAGGATCATTAAATTTTTCTAAATTAATTAGAAACGGTAAATTTTCAGTTATCCCGAAAGTCTGCATTGCAAAATGTAGGATATGTAGCAAATGTATAATACCCCAATGGCTATAATGCATGAGTCATCACTGGAAATACAGATAAATACCGTAATTTTATGATTGCTATACTTGATACTCGAACTATGATTATAAATTCCAGCTTTAAATTCCCGGATTAGGATCTCTAATTACTAGTTTGGGATGTTATACAATTATCTAAAAGGATTGGTTACTAAGCATTCAATGCATTTAAGTATCCATAACCCCAGTATTCACATTTGGAATCCCAAGAATAAAATATCCAATCATTTTCTTAAGATTCATCTCGTTTCCTTAATTACAGATTGTTCCAAATACTGGAATGTAATTTTTATGCATAACTGCCATCTAGGGACATACGAGAAAGGGAAATTTCTGGAAACTGCGACACGACACGTGATGTGTAGGCGATAACACAACGAACATAGGTTGTTTAATTCTTCCATTCTCTGCATGACTTGTGGTAATAGACAAATGACTGCTTTGATAAAAATCATGATCTATCTTTATAATATAGAGCATCGTATCCAGTGGCGAATTCAGACATTTTGTGATTCTAGGCAATTATGGGACTCCCCTTTTTTAAACTGGTCGATTTGATTTCACATTTCAACACATTTTTAGCTTAATAAACAAGTGTTGATAAATTTATTTTAGTTTGTTTATTTTAATTACTTTGTGAAAATGTAATTATTTATTTATTTATTATGACTGTGCAACATTCAATTGTACGTAAGTATATTTAAAGAGATGCTTGAACTATTTTGATAAATGTAATAATAAAATAACCTCACATTTATACTTAAAAATATTTTATCGTAATATTTTATGATTCATGAAATTCGTGTTCTTTTCAGTTTTATTACTTTTAAACTTGGCTTACACCTACTATCTACTCAAGCGTATAAGGCACGAATTGCATCTAGGATAATCGACATGCCTCCCCCCCCCCCTACTCTTTAGCCCAGTGGTCCTGGGCAGCTGCCTAATCAAAAATTCGCCAATAATTATTTCGTTATTTTACAAATGAAAAAACAAATTTGATGTTTCTTAGAATATTCAAAAGCAGAAAAAAAATGTCACTTGCCCTTAACGATAGGTGGGAGTGCTGTACCTTTGACCACTTCTGTTTTCGTTTTCAAATGGCGATAAAATTTGAAATTTATAGTTAGTAGAAATATAAACTACTAATTACTTAATTAAACTTATTGCTATTTTAAAGAAATGAATACGTAGGTGAGTAAAAATATTAATCTGATTTCACCACTAAAAAGTAAATATTACAGATATAACATTTTGCCTCGTAGCATTTTTATACATTTTAGAAATGATATTAGTGTATGCATAGTATAAACATACTAATAATCTTATTTTGTGCAACTCTCATATTTTTATTGAAAATAAAAAAAAGAGTTTAAAAAGTTTAAATGTGAAACTTTATCATGTTGTATCTTTGACCACCGTTTTTCTTTTAATCAAGTATAGTTAATTTTAGTTAATAACGTTTGTCATCATTTAATTTTCAAGTCGTGAGCTTTACATACTAATACAAATTTAATTGTATTAGCCTGTAATAACCAGGGCTGAATTATTAGTGTTAATTATTTAACTGACACTCCCAATTCCAGAAGAAGAAGAATATTGAAATATTTTCTGATTTTTGTGCTTTTAACATATCAATCTATATTGCAGACTCACCATAGAATTTTTTGATTAAAATAATTATGAATTTCTAACAATTTATTAGAGAAATTATAACCCAGATGATGGAGACCAACATACCTATAAAACATGAACCAATACATAAGGCATGGGCATGGCATCCACTTAGATAATAGAGTGTTCTGCTAGCAATGGATGCAGGACTTTTTTTTTGTTTTGACACATTTCTTTTAACATCATATATTAGTTAACTTGCTTTTCTTTAGTTCCAGAACCTCAGATGTGAGGCATCATTCACTGCAAAATTAATACGGGCATTTGATATAATACCTACATTAAAGAAATTCATTTTGTATTTTTCTAAAATAAATTTAAGGGTTTATAATGAATGGCCTTTCAACTCTAAGTCATCTCACAAAGCTTTCCAGAAAGGGATAAAAGTGGCTGGGTTTTGGTTTATTTTGTTTTGTTTTCGAAATCTAAAAAATTCCTGTCAGCACACCAAAAGCAAAGATTCTTTTTTATATTTTTTAAGTTAAAAAGCTTTCTACAATTCTTATACGTGAAGAATTAAGTATTGCAGTTACTTGCAGGAGATAAGAATAAATAACCTAAGCATACATTGCGATGTTCTTATTTACGAGTACAAAAAAAATAACAAAACTTATGAAGAAGAAAATACTTTAAACTATTAATAAATAAACCAAGCCATGTAGCTTCTTAAACTAAATATTGCCGAGGTAGTCAGATTAACGAAATAGTTTAGGACTTTTATTCTTCGTCATTCCCAGATCTAATTTCGGTAGGAATTGAGCCATGTCAACAAAACAGAATGCAAAATCATTCCAGCTTTTAAGAGTTTTCCAAAGATATTATATTCTAGATTAAAAATGAGGAGTTGAAAATTACTTTTCAGTATCTAACTTCTAAAGGTGTGTAACTACCTAAAATATTTTCAGACAAAAATCGTTCGTTATGTTGAGATGAGAATTTTCTAATTTGATTTCCCTTTTTGTATTCAAAAGTAAGGGAGTTATGAGGAAATGAAAATTTTAACGTATGTTTACCATTTCCATATCCTTTTAGCTAAATGGCACATCCTTGAACTCGGTTGAGTCTCTTTTACTATCCCTTCAATATATCTCTCACGGATTCAAATTCCAATCAAAATTGCATTATTCATATGATAGCTATGGTAATATAGAATTCTAAAATAATGGAAATTTTCCCAGGAGAGAGTATTATGGATAGTAAAGATTATGATCAAATGCAGAGATTCTCCCATGTCATGAGAAGCATTCCGATCAATAGTCTTCCAATTAGGATTGCACCGATTTGTTTTTGCCGGTACAGAAATAGCGGGGAATATAAGGACAGCAATGCCGGAAGATCTTAAATCTTTGCTCAGATCTTATAGATCCTCCTATATATAAATATCTTCAGCACCTTCTTTGAAATAAATAAAGCAGAGCTCTTTATTTTCTCGCGTACGAAGTATAGAGAAAATATTGTAAACATCATAAAATTCAAATTCGAGATTTTGATGCATCTTCTCATTTCGGAGTCCAAAAAACATATTTTAGTACTGTTTATTGTCTGTCAGTCTGATTGTCAGTCACTATCTGTGAACAATACAACTCAAAACTGCTTTGAACTAGACTGCTGAAATTTTGTATGCAGAATTTCGATCAAAATTATAAATTTCTTACAAATTTTGAAAGAAATTCATTCAAAGAATGTCTTTCTGTTTGACTTTCAAGTGAAAATGAACTCGATAACTCCACACTGCAAAGAGCTAGATAAATAGAATTTGATACACAGATTTAGCATCTAAATTATAAATACTTATCAAATTTTGAAACAAACTGATTTTAGTTTATATAAACAGCCACTTATACTCTGGTTATTTTAATATAGATCTTGTAAATTTGAATCCAAGGTCAGATGACGAGGACAACGCCTGAGTCCTTCTTCAAAGTTCCGCATCACGCCACTCCAGTGAGAGGGCGGTTGTATCACGACGTCAGGTTTAATATGCACCGGACCCTCATACAGACAGATGTTTAGAGGAATCTAGTTTCTAATCCAAAGCCTTCTGACCCAAAGGCCTTACCACTAGAATACCACTGCGAATTAAATAATATTGAGTAAGTCTATCACATCATTTTCAAGCTTAAGTACAAAGCTAAAATTTCAAATTCTTTAGAAAAATCGAAATCAACGTTAATATTTTAAAACATCTTATTCATTCATTAACTGCATTGACAATTTTTGTATAATTTAAATTTATCTACAACCAAGTTAATTGTAGATATTAAAATCTATACAATAATCTAGTGAAGTATAAATATCACGTGTGCTATGGATCCTTCGTTTAAATCAATACAACAATGTATTTCTCAAACAGATGATATCATATAATCAAGTAGTTATAAGGAAACAATTAAGTATTTCCAAACGTAACTGCCACTTGACAGATTTGTGGTTTATATATTTTCATAAACGGAACCATGTTCACTATCAGAAACTTCAGGAATGAAAACAATCAGGCTATTAATTTTGAGGTGTTCATTTACAAAGATATTTGTTCATAACTGACAATTTTTAATTTTTGAATGCTTTAAAAAATAGTGAACAAATCCATGTTTCATATATTCTTCCAGAAATGTTTTAATTATGCTTTTCTCAGTCGACTGTAATAAACCTCTGCAATCGCATCGATAGATTTCATTTCAGCATTAATTGGCGTCAATTTATCAAATGCATTACATTAAATGAATTTGATTCGATATTTTGAAATGTAAAATATTGGACTGAAACTGAGAAAAATTTTTAAAAAATTGTACTTTTTTTTTTTTAGATAGAGATTTTTTTTTTAATTAAAAGATAAATTTTGGCAAGAATGGAAGTTCTTTTTGTTTTTATGAAATGCTGCTTTGCTAATGAATTGCAATTTATTAAACACGTCGGCTAACTATTTACAATAAACATTAACCATAATGATCGTGATTTATCGCCATTATTTCTCAACCAGATATTTCTTATAATTATTTCATATTTCATACTCAAAATGAAACTACGAATTCTCTTTCTTAATCACTTAAGGATTCTGCACAATTTTTTTACATTATATTGTACAATAACTTAAAAATATGGTTATAATACTGTTAAATTTCTTATACATCTTGTGATAGTGTAATTTGTCACATATTCATCAACATATAAATTCATTCTTTCAATAAAACTTTAAAATATTTATAATTATTCTGTATTCATAATATTGTAAATAGTACATATCATAAAAATTTTAATGCAGAGTGGTAAAATATATCTTATCAATGATACCTTAATTCAGAATTTTTCAAAAAAAAATTATAAAACAATTAATATTTTTTATCCCTAACCATTTTTCGTGCAATTTTTTATTAATATTTCTGTTTTAACGCTTTTTCTTTGAGTTTTTTTATACATAGATAGATTTGCTATAAAAGTATTTTCAGAAACATTCTCTCCCTATTGCTGCTCCGTTGAGATCAGAACTAGCTTTATATGCAAGCCACTTTACTCCAATAAGTGAAAAGTAAATACAGAAAGCGCCATCTATTGTTCAATTCAAAAGCTTATTACTTTTTCATCCGAGAGAAAATGAATTTTGTCGAGAGCGCACATCTTAACAAGCATCAAGGAAAATCATTAAGAATACACAGCACATTTCATCCTTTCTTTCAGATTCAAATGATATAGTAAGCATCTTCAAAGCTCGACAAAAAATGATTTAAATAATCGAGAAATTTAAAGTATTGTATTTTAAAGAAGGAGAAGCGAAAGGGGATCTTTATTTCAAGGTGTTTAACAATTTATTTTTTAATGCGAGAGAGAGAGGAGAAATTTAAAAGCTGATTTCTTACTGTATTCTGTAAAAAAATATTTTCATGTTAAGTTTACTTTAGTTCAAACTGCATTATATTCACAAATAGCGTAAGGATATTACACTATAATTTTACAATATGTTTCAGTATTCACAGTATCGTACAATGTCATAAAAATATTTTTAAATTGTTATTGGATATCTTATGCTTTTAGAGCCTATCAACTCTGATTACTATATTCATGTAATTTTTTAATTCAACATGTCTTAAAAAGGTAGTACATTATTTTCGTGTTGCAAAACCATAAATATCGCGTATCAAAATATCAATTAATTTCAGTGTGTGAAATCCTTAACAATGCGTATTTCTTTTGTGATTTTTAAATAATTCTTTTGTAGATTGATTAATTAAATATGTTAGAAATGATAAATAAGAATATTATATGCATTAAACATAAGTGTGTAATTAGAGTTTTATATTGCTAACAATATAGTGTTTATTACATTTCCTTGTATAAGTGAGCATTTTCCTGCTCTGTGGTTTGATAATACATCAAAGATTTCATTTCTTACTATATACTATTGCTTACATTATTTTAAAGCGTTGTTTGAAATTAATGGTGAATCTAAACCAGTTAAAGTTTTCTTAATTACATAAAGTTATTCTGAAGATTTAAAGCAATACAATTCGTCACAAACCCATATATTTGTCAGAACTGAAGTTCCTAAATTTTTATTCTATAATAAAGTCAAAATTTTGGCATGAATTCCAGTAAATTAACATTTTAAAGTCACAATTTACCGATTAGTTTCTAATTGCTTTTTATATTAAAATTTATAAATAAAAGCAGTTTTTAAAAACACTATATTTTGGTATACTAAAAAGTTGAAAATTTTTAATTTAACTTTTATTTCTCCTCTTAGACTTTAATTTATAATTAATTATTAGAAATATTAGTGAATCTTCAAATCAGTCTCTGTTTTTTCCGAGGTTACTACTAGGGGAAATCACTCGTATATTATCGAAATTGGATTAAGTTAGGATTAAGCTCTGATTATATTAAAATAGTGTGTTTTCATCGAATGTACACACGTAAGTACAAAAAATTTCAGCATTCTAACGTATCAGATTTGAGAAAAAATAAATTACAAAAATCCGTGTTTATAAACTTGAAGTTAAGTATGAGTGTATGTAAAGAAAGCGAAAGCTTAAGCTATTGCTGCACAGCATATAACAATATGGTTCTGATTTAATTTTTTTTCTTGACTCTATCTAAAAAGTTTTACCTTTTTATATAAAAACTTTGGCTTAAAGTTATTTTTTGGTGATTTGCCTGTTTCCTTTTTTTAAAAAAAATCACACCTTTCTCTGTTTGCGTTTTAATATATTAGTAAGAGAAAATTGAAAATGATTTACAAAATTTTCAACTGTTTACAATATCAGACGAATGTTGAGAAATGTCACGTAAAATGTTATATAAAACCCAATGCAACACTGATGCAACACTTCAGTATTATCTGATCATTAATGTTATAAAACCATACTTAATGTAAATTTACTAAAACTGATATAGTAATATGAATTTAATGCATTAATATCATGTTAATACATTAATAACATGTTAATATAATAAAATCGTGTTACATCGAATCTCTTACAACAGTCCATATATTATAGTATACTAATATCATGTAAGATTTAGCTTCATAATATAGTGATGAAACAAAGATTATGACAATTTGGAATATAAACACTTAGAGCTCATATAAATTGTTTATATTAAATATAAAATATATACTGACTTGATGAATAATTTACATTCCATTACCTAATGCCATACTATTATAATATTTTCTTGATGACAGCTCCTGAAATTAAATTGTTGTAATATCTGCATCCATAACCTGTTTTTTATATTTCATTTCTTCATTTTTAAAAAGTATATCTACGAAATTACATAATCACAAAGAAAGCTATTCCACAGAATCTATATATTTTCCACTAATATTTTATTTAGTCCATAATTATTGACTAATTTTCCTTTAATATTTTAATGATATTTTGTCATTCTAATATTTTATTTAGCAAAGAATTAGTTTGTGATCGATACAAATAAATTCTTCGAATTTCATAACAGATACGCGCAAAGAAAGTAAAATAAATGGAAATAAAAAAAGTTTTGAATAGTAAACCGTCTGAACAATAGATGGAATATTTTTGCTTCTTATCAGCATCCCAAATTATTGAATAATTCAGTTTTTTTAAAAACTGGAACCTATTTCAATCTGTACAAATAGTATAATTCAAAAAAAAAAACTTTATAATGGAAAAAAAATTGCTGAAAACCTGCAAAATCACATCTTGGTTTCCAGAATTGGCTCGTAACAGCACTCTTATTACTTTCCGTTCAAATATTTATTCACAAAATGTGAAAAATCTTTAAAAAATGACGAGAGAATATTCTATGGTAATTATTTTGAAGTGCTATCTATGTTATTTTATTTAAACATTAATTTTTTGTCTGTTGCATCTCAGCTCTTTATGTGACTTCATTATTGACACTAATTCAATAAAGTGGATTCATGTATAAAACGAATTCAAACTGATTTTATCTAATGACTATTTAAAATTATTTTTATAACTAGCAGGTTAACAAAAGGAATTTAAAAATGGCTGAAATTAAAACATTTAGTGCTTGAATTTTACTTTCATTTATTGTTAAATATTTTCATGCATTAAAATAATAATTTCTTGCACATTTTATAACATTAGTCCTAAAAAGGTATACTTATATTGTTCAAAATTAAAAATAACACATTTTATGCAAAAATATGTTGACTGAAAATCATGATCTCCCTTCTTCAAGTATATTTCATGAACAACAAATAATGCATATTTTTCGAAGAGAAATATATCTGGTAATTCTGCTCTTATAATAAAAGCGATATTTCCATAAGTACAAATTTAATATGATGACGAAGGAGAAGTTTGCGCCGAAAACAAAACCCAAAATTAAGAGATGAAATTTTGAAAATAAATCTAGAAATAACAATTTTATAAAAGAAAACGGATTTTAATGCATATTAATCACATCTGTTTTCCTTAAATTTCCAATAATTAGAATGCATTTTATTCTGAATCATTTTATTATTATGATTAATTTATGTATAAATGCATTACAATTGAATTGAAATTTCGAATTTAGTGTGCAGGTATCAATCATTTCGTTTCATATTTTTGGCGTACAGTATAATTCAAAATTTCATTCAATATTAATCAGAAAGAATTTAATGTTTGTTTTTATATTTAAAACAAATTCATGTTTTATAATGATATTGATTTATATTTTCTATTACCGTCATATCTTTTTTATATTTTGCTATTAAAGTTTATTTCCTATATTATTTACTTACAAACCCGATTTCCTATTTTATTATTTATTTATTTAAGGATCTCATAAGACCAATTTTCTTTAGAAATGTTACAAAGCTTTGTTCTCTTTTTAAAATATAAAAGAAAAACGGAAAAAAACTTTAATGAAATAGAGTATTGCTAAAGGCAATTATTTATAACAGCTTTTATTATGGTAACATCTATATGTTGAAATTTTTATGCATATTTATAGAATTTAATCTAGTTTTCCTTTGTCTTTTATTTTCTTATTGTAGTTCCAAGGTACAGTTTTCGAAAATATGCAAAAATAGAAGAAAAGAACAGAAAACTGAAAATCTTTCTTCTTTATGCGATTTTGAATAAATTAAAATATCCATATAGCTTTTGCCAAAACTGTACATAAAAAATTATCATTTAGTTTGAATTCAATCGCGTATTTCAATTAATATTCGTGTTAGAATATGTGAGTAGTTTTAGATTCCTGGAAAAATACCAGAATAATTGTTACAAAACTATTAAAGAAAACTGACAGCATGTCAATAAATATATATATAGTCAAAGGATTTTATAGTTAAAATAATTATGTTTTATTTATTAATTTTTGTTTCTATTGTGTTATTTACTATCAATAACTTTTTAGAATTATGAATAGTAGTATTAATATTTTTGCTAAGAAGTTGTTACTTTTTAACATGAAATCTCTTTAAAATCTTTTTTCCAAAGGTAATACTGACAGCTTTAAAATAATTTTTAAACTAGAAATATTTTTTTGAAATGTTGCAGATAAAAAGAATTTTTTTTTCCTTTTAATGCTTTCGTCGTGGTTCACAGAAAAGGAAATGTCGGCTTTCTTTAATTATTTACATATATATATATATATATATATATATATATATATATATAAGATGCTTTCAAAAAAATAATCCTTCTTTAATTTCTACAATTTAACTTTTAAATCAATTCTATCATTTGAATCACACATTGTAAACAATCCACAAAATTTCCTTTTATTATATTGTAATCATTTGTTATAAATTATTCCGGTATTTCGCACAATAACGTAATTTTAAAAATGAAAGAAATAGAAAAATAAGCTATCTATTTTATTAAAATTTCAATCCTGTAATTATTATACCAGTAGAAGCAGTTTTAAAGTCCTAAGGCATCGAATTAAAATGTCATCAAAACTTCAGATACAGACGATGAAGAATATTCTGATTTTTCTATTATAACATTTATTTTTACCATATGCGTATTAACTATCAAAAATATATATTCTCTTTTTCTTTAACAATGAAAATCGTTTGCTGATGCTCTATTCGTGCTCAATATACTAACAGATTTCTAAAAATTGAATGAACATTGCAAAAGTTGGTTCAATTTATTGAACATTAAAATTTTTGCATTAGTTTAAATAATAGTTTTAAGCATCAAAGTATCGCCTTAAGAGAATGCTAATGAAAAATCATTTGCAAGGTATTTTACATTCATTACATTTTTTTATCTTATAACTTAGTAAATATAAAAAAATAATTATATTATTTATTTGTAATCGTATGATTTTTTACTTTCTTATGTGATTACTAATTAAGTTAATAAGGCAGACATTTTTGTAAAGTACTCTGTTTATTTTCCAAAAGAATACATATTTACTAAATACTTTTTATCTTCATATTACAGATGTTTTTTTAATTATTTTTCTATAAAAAATTATTCCTCTTATGTTTCAACTAACGTAATTAGTATTTTTGTCAAATACTCTAAATCTATTTTCTGAATTTTTCTCCATCATAATTTGTTTTGAACCAACAAGTTATATCTAACTTGATGAATTTTCCATTGGAACTGTTGCCTCATTAGCATTCTATGATTTTTTTCTTTTCCACTTTAAATCCAAACTTAATCCCCTTAAGAAATATTAAATTTAGTTCAAGACCTGTTTTGAAACGAAAGAGGGGGAAAACATTTTTCTTCAACGCTCTTGCTTTTTTTTTCAAAAGAAAAGTAATTCCCTCGATATAAAGATCTGAATGAAAAATCTGGGCATAAACGGAAACTAAAACTATTTGATCACTTCGTAAAAATTTGAATGGCTCATTTTTTTCATAAGTTTTATGTTTGCTTTAGGCGGTAGAAGTAGTTACGTTTTATTTATTTTTATTTTTTTTCTTTCGATATTTCTTATTTTCTTTTTGAATATTCTTCGGGTGCATACTTAATTTGTTCTGCACACAGGGGAAGCTTTTGTCATGTTTGCTTTCTTTTCTCTTTGAGTGTGCTGATTTATTTGTGTAATATATCTTTATGTGTTTCCAATAAAGAAAATCCGCACATAAAAACACAAATCAATGATTCATAACATTACCTACGGAAGAAATAAAAGTACCATAGAAAATGAATTCTACTTATTTTTATTATAAAAGTACCAACAATTCGAATATTTACTTCAAAAATTATCAACAACCACAGGGCCAACTCTTAAGATCTTTTTTAGTGTCATTATAATGCAGAGTAGAAAAATTCTAAGAAAATGTGAGCCACTTAGGAATTATATTGATAAACTGGAAAGTGTGAGAAATCGGAAGTATTTGAATCTGAATTCAGAATGAATAAAGATATAAAGTTTCAAGGTTTTCATATCATTTATTCATGTAGAAGTGTTTATTGATATTATGTTTATTTTCCTGTCATTCTTAGCTGAGTATAATTAATCAGTTAACTCTTATGCTCTGAATTGATTGATTTATTAATGAACAATTATCCTACCCTACAAAGTTTTTTTTTACTTTTCAACAAGAGGTATGAAAATCCAATTGAGTATAATGAAAGCACGTAAAATAATTGAAAACTAATTTTTACTTTAATTTTAATCAAAGTTAATTTAAAAAAAGCATTTGAATTTCCTTTAAAAGATAACATTACTTTTTACTTTATTTTTAATTAAAATCGTAATTCCTTTAAAATAAGAGTCTTTCTATTTTCAAGTCTAAATGAATGATAATTTTATTAATAAATAATTTTACACGTAAGTAAATAATTTTATGAAATAACTAATAAACTATTGGAATTTGATTGAAAAACCTTTAAAATGTTAATGATAGGAAGGCAAAACGCAGAGCTATGATGGATTAATAGCCAAATTTGTATTTCATTCATAAAAAGTTGTTTAATATTATTTTATCAACAGAGACAATGCATGAAATTCTGCAGAAGGTTTTTAAATCATTTGCAAACCTCAAAAATGTAAATTAGAATGAATTTAACTTATTTATCTTTCTAAACTTATTAATAAAGAAAATGCAAGAAAGTTTGCTGGTTTCTTGTGCTAGCGGTCTTGCTTACATAATGCGAATAAAGCATTTTATAATATTTTTAGAATCAGTAATATTGCGATCAATACGAACAGGAATTTTAACACGACTGAAATTATTCATATTTTTACGTTTTCTTTACAGACAGACCAATCAATGATATAATTCTTCAAGCCCTTATTAGTAAAATAAATGTTAAATTATTCGAGGGTTTTTTATAATCCTCCGAGATAAAAATTCCCTCCAGACGCATTTCAGACATATTACTTCTTTATTTTCATGCCATTTCCAAAATAATTATATTCTATCGAAATTACATGTTACGCCATTTCTCGAATTATGTACCATCACAATATATGAAGTAATTGCATTTAATTTAAAATGCATACAATGTCCTTATGTACGATTACAAGATTAATGCCTTCGAGGAGCTAAAAGTTGCGTGGATAAATAATGTCAACTTTATACCGAGTTTCAACAGTTATGTAAACTATCATTAACTGTATCTTCTCACATGCGCTAATCCTTAAGGTTCAGACTTTAATGTATTTATCTTGCATAAGAGAACCGAAAACAACCTCTATTTATTTTCATTTTCTAAACTTCGTCCGTTTCTCCTGTTTAATCAAACTATAATTTGCTCAAATTATTTCTGTCTCGACGAAATATCCATACAATGAATGTTTATTTGCTATGTGGTAAAGTTACGATTTCAGGCGTCGCCTGAGACGATTGGAAATTTAATTAGACAACGTTAATATCTTTTACAGACAGTCACAAGAAATAATTCAAATAATCTTCCTGCAAAATGAGATAATATTCGGGTTTATATGTCACGCAAATATGCATATGCTAGATTCCCATGCATTAAATAACGCACGTAGTTTCATATATAAGAACATTTAAGCAGAAAAAGAGAAAGAAGTAAAATAAAGATACAAAAAATTAAAAATAGAATCAGGTAAAAAGCTATTATTGTTTAATAGAATAATGATTTTTATTTCGTCAACAATCTTTGAATTTAAATTTTAGTTTATTTCAAAACATAATAAATATTCTGTTAATTTTAAAAACATCAGCTGTATGTACATTATTTAGTATTCCCTGCTAAAAAAAATTATTCATTAAAAAATGAACATGAGTTGTCAAAATGAGTAATTTTCGAGCTTAAGTCAGCCAATTGCAAATAAATAGAACATTTTATAGTAAAATAAACTTGGATGATTTTTTTTTTCTTTTTTGAAGAGCCGGGGAGGTTATATTAACATCCCATTTTGAAGTAACCCTAATTTTCTTTTGTGACCGACTTCGTAAATTTCAGCCGTGGTCTGTTGACGAGAATAGCACTTAAGCTGACGCTTCCCTTCTCCAAACTTCCCCATCGCACTACTAGAAGGACAGATTTCGCGTACGTTCGAATCGATTGCGCAGCGGATCTTTGGTGAAAACGGGTTTCAAGCCTGGACTCTTCCGGCTCCATAGCCGATACCATACCACCAGATCACTGCGACCCGAGTCTATTTGCAAATATATACTGTTATAAGGTCTAATTTTATTATCTATGAATGGTTAGTTATTGTTTTATTGTTCATCACTTATATCACTTACAACATTATAGACAACAAACAAAAAGAAGTTTTGAAAATGCGAGACAACATTTGTATTTATTTATTAAGGTAACTCCATTCAGATTTTATAAGCAATCGGGATGGATTTCAGTCTGGTCAAAATGGAAAAGATATTTTTTTTTCAGTTTTTTTATTTTTTATTATTATTATTATTATTATTGGAATAATAGTCGAAACCATGATTTCCGATGAGTTAAAATGCAAAGTACTTCTGAAGATTCATAACCATTTCTACTACGCTTAGAAAGGATTTATTCGGGAAATTATATAAAATCCTTTTCGCCCCGCAAAACGAAAATTTTCGTACTGAATATTAATTAGGTTGTTTAAGCAAAGAATTTCTTTGCAGATTTTGATGAAAATTAGATAATACTTTATTTTACCTAATAACGAAAAATCAAATGTTAAATGTGTTATAAAATTCCTTCAATAAAACTGAATCTTCGAATTTTTCTTACTGAATAGTGCCCATCTTATAGTGCCATCTATTAAATGATTATAGCCATCTATTAAATGATTGATAATTATTGACTTAACTGATTTTTGGCTTTAGATTCAATATATGTGTCACGAAAGATTAAGAAGTTTTTCCTGTTTAATTTAGTTACATTCACGTCCGTTTTGAAACAACGTGAGAGTTATTTTGAACCGTGGTCAGATGGTCTGGAATTATATAATCAATCAACTCTGGCAGTTAACTCAGCAATTCTGCAATTAACTCAGTTAAAAAAATTAGACGTTTTTCTTTTATATTAACAAAACATGTCAATAAACTTTCTTAGACATAACATGAGAGCTATTTTAGGACAGATCTCGTAATTTTGATCTGTGGTCAGATGACGAGGATAACACATCATCGGCACCTCATCTCTAAATTTCAGCTCCTTATTTGTTCTCGACGTGTTTAATGCTCACCAGATCCATTAAAAAGGTGCTTCTTTGGTGGAATTGGAATTTGACTCTGGAATCCTTCGAACCCGAAACCATGACCTTACTAACAAGGTCATTGGAGTTTTAATCTTTTCATGTAAACATCAGAAGATAAACTATTATATTATTGAATATAATAATATATCTAAGCATGACAAAAATAAAAATGGATAAAAAATGCATTATTTAATTCACATCTGGGAAAACGAGATATATCTCATTGCAAAAATAAATTACTTCAAGATGAACTAGGATAAAAAAAAGAACCGAGATACTTTTCCTTCGTATTAACAAAACATGCCAGAGAGCACCAATACCGACGAAGCAACCCATTTGTCCATCACTTTTAGGTCATTGTTTCATCATGCAATCCGCTACTTGTACTAGAGCGGGACTAAAACTATTACATTTCAAGCAAGATATGCATGCTGTAACCTATTAAGTCAATCGATAATATTACGGATCGCTTAGAATTTCGCATCACGAATGGCAGTAAATCCTTCTTCTGCAGTTACTGACCGGTTTTCCTTCATAATACTTGCTAATCGTGCCCACTTCTATTCCCGTGGCGTCTGCTTAATTTATTAAGCAATTGTTTCGGTCGTCAACCGGGATGATATATTTCGAGCTTTTCCACTGCTCTATTATTACAGAAGAGCAACTTTCCGATGCTCACTTTCGTTAATTCTTCACTTAATATCGCTTTAGTAGGAAGTTGAAACCTTTTGTTGATTTTCTACGGTGAAGAGGGGGCGAGGACTGAATATCAACGAAAAATCTTATTGCTCGCCCGTTTTCATTTTGTGAGTGACATCCACTCAATTTCATCGGTGATGCTTTTGAGAAAGTGATTATTGCTATTCCTAAATAGAAAATTATGAATTTTATCCCGGAATAAATCAGCATGACTGTCATGAGATTGTTTTAGGTATATTTCACTGAAAAATATGACTGGAGGAATTAAGTGCCCTAAATAAAAATATCATGATTGCTAATTTTTTGTCTCATATACCATCTAGTGAATTTATTACTGTTAATTCATTAATAAATGTATAATAAATAAATGCTCTATATTCAATATCAGCCCGATTTCTATCTAAATACTTCAAGGATATCGAAAGGGTAACCTTCATTGACCTTTAAATTATGAGTGGATGAAATCCAAATATCCTTTTCAACTGGGGATTTTAGTGGAGATATGGTCTTCTTCTATTCCCTGTATGTTTCCTGGATAGTAATAAATAAAACTTTCAGCATATTATGACAGAATAGGATAGATTATTAATACTATCTTAAAGGTGATTAAAAAAATGGCAGATTAATTTCGCAATTCTAATAATTTATTTGTGCAATATTTGTACAAGTATGTAAGCAGAGAAAAATACTAATACTACCAATATCAGAATGACAATCACTTTTATAAAGATCTGATTGCTAATATTTTAATTGTTAATTACTTTTCAGCAAAGGAACTATGAAGGCTTTTAATAGAATAAAGACAAACAATTTTATTCCCTCAAACTTTCTTTATTCGATTTTAAAAAGAAATGACGAATTAGTACGAGATATCTATCTCTACTGTTATATTTTAATATTTTATAAGTTTTTATTCCAATTAAATGTTGATTTTCTGCTGTTTCCCTGCAATATATCTTCTTTTCTGATTTCCTTCGTATATACCGATTTATTTGTATTTGAATCCGTTGTATATCTTAACTGCATAATGCAAGGTATATTAAAATGTAAATAATGATGACTGATTAGATAAAAAAAATTATTTTCCAAGTAGCTATTTATTTACGTTCTATTTTCTTACTAATTAATATTCGTTACGGAAATGTTTAAAATATGCGAAATTATATAAAAACAAATCTTTTCAATTAATTTTCATTCTTTTCAGTCATGTGATGCTATAAAAAAATATAGTTGATAATTCTCCAATAATACTATTGAATTTGAAAGCAACTACATTATGTAAAATAAACAGTATGCAATTAATAGGCAAATTACATCAGATGTGCATCTTTTTTCCGATAAAAGTTGTTTAAATCAAAATAAATAAAATAATGGAAGAAAAGTAGTTAAAAAATTAGCTTTGGAGTTGTTTCTACTTATAATTAATTAATTAATACATGAATTAACAAGTTAACATTTATTTATTATAAATTTTCTTCTGCAAAACAAAAACGCATTATGCAAATATCTTTATTAATGAATTATTAAATTTCAAAATAATTGAGAAAAAAGCATACATGGCAGTATTCCAAATATGAACCTTTGTGCAATGCGAGATTAAATAAAAATTCAGTTTTCTAATGATAATTTATAATAATTAAGAAGCCAAAAAATCTTTTGAGCTAATTTCTTTTTTATGTATATTTGAATTAACTTTATAAAATTATCATTTGCCAGTTTTAAAAGATAATAACAGCAAATATTAATCATCCGTGAAACTTCAGTTATGGCAATATATATTTTACCATTTATCCCTATTCATGAGACGTCACCCTATTCAAACGATAATCACTATTTTAGAATTTATAAAACGAAGGAATATAAAACATGCATAACTACACTTAACTTTTCAATTCTGACATTAATTCCTTATAATTTAAATTCCCTTCTAGATCATTACATTTTATATTCAAAATCCACCTTGAGGCCATAAAGAAAAACTCTTTCAAAACTCACGTTGCTATGCAATTTATTGATTGCTCTTTTTGATGAACGTCGAATAACGTTATTTACGAGCCTCCAGTGAATTTATCTAACTTGTATTTGTTGTACAACAGGAAGTTCTGACATTCTCTCTTCCTGCTATAGTTTTTACTTAATTTTTTCCCACACCAGTTTAATGCGCTGACACAAAGCCAAAGGCTAGTTGCCATGTTCTGGGAAGGTCACAATCGCGATGAGGGAAGCCTTTGGGGTTTTGGAAAAGATAGTGGAATGGCTTCTTACATGAGTTGATAACGGAGTGAGTAGTAATCATGGGGGCGTTCCATATCATCAACTGTATAGATTCGACGTCTTAAAGTAGGTTAAAGTAATAAGTCACAGGCAAGAATTTATTAATGGGCGTTTATGATTCTAAATCATCAAATTGTATGTCATTCGAGGAAAATTTTTTTCCACTCAGATTACGATCATTTTGATGAGTAATGGTTGGAATTGGTTTTATGAAGTTGATTTAAATTCAAATTGCATCACTTTATTAAGTACTTATAAATATTAAAGTTTAAGTACATAAATTGCTGTGATTAAACTTTTAACTAGACGTGTAAAAAATGTATATCACTTTGCAATGTAATAAAAATTATATTCCAAAATTTTATATAAAGAAAATATGATTTATATTGGAAGTTTTTAAAAGCATACGCCAATCTTTGAAGGGTAATACAGTTCATTAAAACTATTTTTTGTACATAAATGTGAGTACGGAAATAACAAATTGAAATGCGTAATAAAAAGAGAAAAAAGATGCGAAATTGGACCGCAAATATGTCACATGTCAATGCGAAATATATCACTTTACAACATCATTTACAGAAAAATTTTCACCATACCATAAATATTAAAATTCAAATGTTCCGTTTGTTGTATTAAACTTTTAACTAGATGTCTAATGAATTAATATAGCTTTTCAATGCAATAAAAATTATACTCTAAAGTTTTAAATAACTGAAATATGATTTATGAAGGAAGATATAAAATCGTAATGCAATCTTTCAAGGATAATACAATTCATTAAAACATTTTTGTACAGAAATGTGAGTACAGAACTGACACATTGAAATGCAAAAAAAAAAAAAAAAAAAAAGATGCGAAATTGGACCTAAACATCACTTATAGGAAATTTTTCACGATACCGCTTGCAATAATTATTCCAAACTAGGTTCACTAACAGCAATAAAATATTGTGAGTATCGATGGATTCTTAATGTACATTAAGATTTGGATAAATTCTTCGGAGGGCCATATGACTCGAATGTTGGATGAATCTGCATGTTTGTGAGAAATGCCGACTCCTAGTCGATTTGAAATGTAAATTCATAAGGGAAAATTCATTACAATATAATTTCAACCTTAAACAGCTAACGTTAGGTGTAAAACTCGCATCACATTTTTTTAAATGATAAAAAAAAAGATGTTGATCTTCCATCAACAACCAGAGATAATTTTAAAATTGTTCAAATTTATTTGTTGAATTCTGTTAATTCTGCAGGTGTAAATAAGCATATCCTTTCTTTTTAAAATTTGGTAATCCCTTGAATTCGTTTTCGCCATATTTATAATTATTCAGCAATTTGAAAAGTTGTTTACCTGTGTAAACAAGTGAAACTTTTATTAGTATTTTTGCTAAGAACTCCCCATACTCTATTTTCTTTCATTCTTAATCGTCAGTTTTAATAAACTGATTTTTAATATGGCTTTTTTTAGAAGTCCGCATAAAACTATTTTTCCAGGCGCACTATACAAACAAAGAATGTTGTAAATTTATTTGAAAAATAGTTGGAAAAACAACATTTGAAACAAATTAGTTGTAGCATTAAAGACTGGATTTTGCGAGACATGATTCCTTTTCTATTCTCCTAAAGCTCAATAAGTTAAATAAACAAATATATGGGAAAACAGTAAACAGAATTCAGATTTCTCAAATTCTTTATTCCTGAGACAAATTCTAAAAAAAATTAAATTAGATACCTACTGTGCCATGTTTTGTCGACACGATTCTTTTTTCATCACAAAAAGACACCTGTTTTCTTTTTATAATACAATTGTCCTCAAAAGAAAAAAAAATTGAACACAAAAAAAAAATCCTCGCCTATTTCCATCTGAATAATATAATCGGATTCTGGAACCAGACTTTCAGTTATATTTAAATTTGATCTCAAATCTTGAAGCTTGAGTATTCCATCGTTGAAAGTATTGATTTACACACGGCTTTACTGTTCACTCGCAGCAATCGGATCCCCTAATCTTTTGATGTTTGTTGAAAGAGGCTTGGATTTAAACGCACCAGTTTACTAAAGGAATTCCAGGGGGACCTTTTGTCGGGGAACAAGAATTTTCGCTCAGCTTTCCATTGAAGAGCGCAACACTTTAGTCGCTTCTGCATCAACAGTGATATCAGAATTTGAAGGAAGCTTAGCTAAATGAAGTAAGAATTTCAAATTTCGAAACGTTTCAAAAGGAGGAATTCAATATTTATCTATCGCTTATAAATTGTTTGTTCAGGAGGGGAAACGCTTTGATGTAAAGAAATAAGTGCCCTGTTGTCAATATGGGTCCGCGTCGTGTCTTTCGACTGTAATAGATTTCTTAGAGGAAAACAACATTACCATAAGTTTGGAGAAGTCGGATAGGAAAGAGATTAGCTAATTCAAGAGAATTTTCAAGTGGTTTTGTTGTAGTAAGTGGTAAAAGTTTTAGCATGTGTTGTCAACAATATGCTAAACAATTTTCTTTTCTTGTCAGATGTAGATGGAAGAAAGAGCACAAAGAAAAGCAGCTGAAGTATTTATTCATGTTTTTTCTTGCTGAAAAGAAATGCCTGTATTCAAATGCTGAATTCGTGATTTTTATGCATTCGGCTATTTTTTTCATCTATTTAGAATAAAAATGACAAAAGAATAAACATCTACTCTGCATTTCATCGCAAATTATAACCTCGCGCGTGTTGGTTTCTTTCTAATTTATATACAGAACATTTCAAAAGCTTGTTAGAGCACCGAATAGGAAGCAATAAAGTAAATGTTGAATAGACAGGTATCGACAATCAGCTTTTTGAAAAGAATTTTCTTTCTTCTTTTTTATCGAAAAAGACGTGTGGAGAATTGCATATAATTATGAAATTTATTTACAGCGATGTAGTAGCGATTTAATGTAGCGAACCCGACATTATCAAAATAATAAAAGCATCTCGCATCAGATGGTTGGGTCATATATTCAGAAATAATGATGTATTCCTAAAAAAAAATAACATTTTCAAGAATTGAGGGAACACTATGAAAAAGAGGATCGCCCACCAGATGGCTAAAAATTGTTGAAAAGGATCTAACGCAGTTAGGAGTAAATCTACTGCTATTGAGCCGGATAGGGTCAGATGGGGTAGACCTTGGCCTGCAACAGTGTGCAGTGCTTGAAAAGAATAAGCATTTCCTCAATTAATAAATATTAGTACTTCAAGTAAAATTTCGAATACATTTATAAAGCAAAACACCAGCTAAATCTGAACTCATATTTACCAAGCAACCATCTTTAAAATTGTTTGATAAATAAATGATAAAAAAAAAATTTAAAAACCAGTTTAAGTAATTGGTATTTACCAAGAAATCATTTCTTTGTTGATCTTTTATCCTTTAATGTTAATTATTTATTAATAAGTTTTTTACATTCCTGAAAAAACTAAGAATGTTTTTGTCGCAAATTTTATCAATTCTTCTTCATAACTAGAATGTACTAATTTACATTTAAATAATATTATTCTCAAATGATTACAAAATTCATTAACGTTCAGAATTGCAACTGAAGATAGAAAAAAATCTTAATTTTATTTAAATTTAAAATCTTAAGTAATATTTATTTATATATTTAAAATCTTAAATAATTATCAAATGCAGAATTTTTAGTATTTCTTCATAAACTACCAACGTACTCAGTAATTATAAATGTTTCAGCAATTATTACGTAATTATAAATGCTATTTATAGAATATTTAATGATGAGAAGACTCACCAGCAGTTTTCTCCTCAACTTTCCCGAAAAATTGTGCTTACATTAGTAAATAAAGTGCAGTATCAGCAGAGATTGACTATCATTAACATTGATTCTCACAAAACCTTGCAGCGCAGCTCTAAAAACTATACATACAAGTAACAAGAACAAAATAATAAAATATATCAAAAGGCTTTCTAACTTGCTTGCGACAGTGGGTCAAGGAGGAAGGGGGGGGGGGTAGTCATATCACTGACTCTCTGACCCCTACCGAAGACACACGGATAATAAATACTGAATGGCCGGATCACCGCAACAACAACACTGGCGGGAACTGTGGTTGAGTCCTAAGGGTCATCACCGGCCACGGTACAACCCTTCCCTAAGGAAGTACGTCCCGTTATCGATGGGAGGAGACAGATCCCTACCTTTTCGTGTACCCTCCAGGGTGGCGAGATCCAACCACCATGCCGGAAGCATCTCATTCCTCATTTCGAGGTTCCCCAAGGGGAGAGGGAGTATGGAGACAAACCATCAGGATGTTTGTGCCCCTTTTTAAAATGATATATTATGAGAAGCCAAAAAAGTAATGCCATTCCATGAATGCCAATTTCACTTGCTAAACCACTGATGATGAAGGGCAGAAAAATAGCACTATGAACGAAAACCGATTACACTCGCTATGGCACTGGCTGAATCTAACCCTTTATCTCAACAACCCAAATAAAGCAAACTCAAATCTATATTGTATGAATTAAAAATAATAGCTTAAAAATAATAGAAATAAATGCCTAAGCAATAACTAAAAATTAGGAAAGAAGGAAATAAAAATGAAGTATAAGTATCATCAAGGCAGTTAAAATCTAACTCTTTCGAAATCATGAGTTCAATTAATTGATATGAATAACACTTCACTAATTTGAACGAATTTAAAATAACATGTTTGTTTTAAGTAGTTGAAACTACAATGGTTCATCTCACATTACATTAGCTGAAATTAATTTAAAAATAGGGGACTCTACCCCCCCCCCAGCTCGCAAATGCTTTGCCAACCCCCAGGAGGGTTCCTAAGCAATCCGCCCAGGTTTGCTACGCAAACCCTGCTAGTTCCGTTCTCTGAGCGTCCTAGCACAGTAATCGTGGAAACAAAAGAAGAAAGAGAGAAACAATTATGTTTGAGCTTAATTGATTTCCTTTTGATGCTTTAACTTAAATCAGCAGAGAACAAAATTTATTCGCTTTGAAAAGTTTTTTTTTCCCCTTCATTTTATAAGCATTTCAAACAAACATTCAACAATTAAAAGAAACAAACAAAGAAAATTATGAAAGTGCATAAAAAAGTAAATGACTGTTTCAAGAGGTATAAAAACAATTTTAAAAACAAATTACCTTGATTTATTAATAAAAAGGGGAATGGGGTGAAATTTGATTTATAATTTGGGATATGCGATTTCAGCACAATTATCAGAAAAAAGTGATGGTGTGGATGTACAGAAATCATAAATTGGTTTTCGTTTGGTGTTTTCACTTTAATCAGCACAGAATTTGTTGGCCCAGAAAAGGGAATATTTTTATATAATAAAGGTATTATGAATACATATTCAATAGGAAAATAAAACCAAGAAAAATGCGAATATTTATGAAGAACAATGAATACTGAATTTTAAGATAAGCAACATACTCCCTGTTATATAATGCTCAATACGTTGATGTCTCTGAGAATTCTCTAAAACACATAATATATAAAACCACCTGGAGTAATCTCCCTCGAAACTTTCCTCGTGTTTTCTTATAAAGGCGTTATCCCTCCCTCTTCAATACTGAATAAAATGATGAGCCATAGGTAAGCCCTTGAAGTCCAGAGTGTCATCACATGAATATTGTGTCTTCGTAGCATAATAAAGGAAACTAATGCTTGTGTCTTATTAACTGCATATCGTTGAGGAACATTAGTGACGAAAAGTCCTTTTAGCATGCGATATTTTTCTGATGATTAATCCCTGAGATTTGGTTAATACACAAGTACCATAAAACTGTATAGATGCATTTTGGCCATTTTTTTCTACCGATTGAAACCAAAATTTGATATAGAACTATAATTATAATCACAAGATCACATACCGAAATTAATTTATGCGAGGCATTGCCTTTATGAGTTGTTGCATCTACATGCATGTTAGAGTACAGACCAACAACTATCAGCAACTTGAGGGTTTTGATTTCAAATTTGATATAAATCTACACTTTAGACTCTAAATTCTATTAACTTGTTTTTATCTATCTAGCTCTTTTGTTTTGCAGCTATCATGTTAATTTATATTCGGACATCCGGACAAACAGCTTTCCTCTCTAACTGGATCTGTTCTCAGACAGTTGAGACGGTATACAGTAGTTTCACCTATTTCAAAGTGAAATGTTCAAAAATAATTATAAAACTGCTCTGAAAATCAAACAAAGGTAATTTGGTGCGATTTTTTTCTGTAAGTTCTAAGCCCATTCTTGAATTTAAAAAAAAAAATTCATTTCGAAATATTAGCAAAAAATACTAGAAGAATGCTTCACAAGCAAAGCGGCACTTAAGAAATAATCTGTATCTAAAAATATAAAACTAAATTAAATAAATTGCTCTGCAAATAAGTCCTCGCAAATCTCCTACTTTCAGAAAAAAGAGATTTTCTCAGCAGGAGATTAACAATCCTTCACTGGCTCATCCTCTCTTTCTCCTCCCTTTAGAGATTAGCAATCCTTCAGGAACTCTAAAACTAATAATTTGATTTTATAATCCTTGAAATATAGGGCAATGTCCAAAAAGTGTCAGTGAAAAAGTGCGGCCATAACCTCTATCACAGCCCAAAATATCTACCGAAAGAGAAAGCCCAAAAATCAATAGGTAGTAAAAAGATTTAAGAAACTGCATTACGTACTGCTAACTAAGAAGCTTTAAGTAGTGTCTTAAGCCTAACTGAATGAAGTCTGTTTCAAAGACTTGACTCAAAAAGAAAGTTTTGCCGAAATTACACCTTTTATACGAGCAAGTATCATAATTAAGGTGGTAATTGATGTCTCTTTTGGTCTGATTTATGTCCTCGCACGCCCACTACCTCACATTTCTTTGGATTTCCCTAAAAAACTGACTGCTCATTTTGTATTGAAAAATTTACTCACTGTTTACGCTAGATATATCTGCGATCGAAATAATACCCTAAGAATAATAAAATAGTGATTACTCGGAAAGAAAATTCTTTAGGGCGTAACTGTTTCATGATAGCTTTTTCCATAACTACGGTACTTTATTCTGATTTATTTTGCTTGCGCTATAAAGGTTAATTTGAATGCAATCAAGGAGTAGAATTCGTGGAGCAAAAACTGTATGAGGAGGTAGCGTGGGTTGTTTTAGAGGAAAGGTAGATTATTAAACTACTTTGTAACTACAGATCCTGAACTAGTCGCATTAAATATATTTGAAAATTATTCGTCACGATTAAAGACAACTTAGGCCTTTAATATCTCTGAAATTCAGCCTGTATCTGTTTTGTTTTCTTTTACTCAGTTGTGTGAAGTTACAAGATAAGTGTGATTTCTTATACATATATCTACAGCGAAGTAGTGAAATTCAAGAGTCGCTTATAATGAACTTCAGCTTTGCAGCCCAACTGTTTTAAAATTGACGCTGTTTAGACCAATCTCTCTCTCTCTCTTTATATATATATATATATATATATATATATATATATATATATATATATATATATATATATATATATATATATATATATATATATATATATATATATATATATATATATATAATATATGAATAAATGTCTCGTTTGTTTGCTTGTTTGAAACTTATACGATGCCATATCTCCATATCTCTTGACAAATTCCAAGGAAAATTATCACATATATTCTTTAGCACCTAGAAGGATTAACCCTTTGAAGCATTGTTTTTTTTTTTTTTTTTTTTTTTGTAAATATGCCTAGCCTTTTATTTTTTCTCGGCCGTGTATGTCGCTAAGATTTGCCACCCCTTACCTTGTATGAAAATGTACGATAAATTTTATTTCTTTATTATGTATTGGATTTAATGTAATCAATTTCCATATAGAATTCAGTAGTTTTATGTTCTGTGCCTCAATGGGTTGACTGAGCTATTAAGATGTTTTTACGCCCCTCTAAGAGGGGTGAAATGAGGATTATAAGATTTTAATTTCTTAACCCTTAATTGCTGAGCAAATCATCGCAGAAACATTATCTTTATAAATTTTAAAATTAAAAAAAAATTATCTTTATAGTGACATAAATTTCGTCGCAGTACAGTTGTTCTCTGATTTTTAATCAATTTTTCAAAATTAATTTAAATATAAATTATCAGGTCCATTTTTTTTGTACAATTATAAATTGTACTACTCACAAGTATATGCATTTTTCGTTTTCATGACATACATATAGAACAAATTGACGCGGGTACAGTGGCTAGTCAATTGGTGAAATCAAGTGTATTTTCCTAATGTACAAATACAGAATCAAATTATCCAGATTTTCTGAACTTCAACATAGACTCTGTCCAAGACTAGCTGGGGAGGAGTTATTTAACAAAATCTAAAAATTAATCAAAGGAATACTAGCTAAAAAATTAAATTATGAATTATTTTAATTAAGTTTTAAATTAATCACTTAACTGTTTTGCCCGAGTGCCATACGTGCATCGATTTATCCAATTTTGATAGTTGCAAGCAAAAAAATAAGCCGTTCATGATGATTATAATTCAATATTAAAATTACTTCAAATACATAGATAAGTCAAGTATGCAATGGATTTCTATTTGAATCAAAATATGAAAATATTCCCAAAATAGAAGGTGTCATCTTATTAGATAGTAAAGAAAATGAAACAGTTAAGGGGTTAAAAATCTTAAAATTATGAAATATTTAATAATTAGTTCTTATTACTCGAACAGTTATAGGTAAAAAAGAATAAATGCTACTCTTTGTTATTATTTTCATTATTTTTTTCTTCAAATTGAATCTCCTAAAGTCACCAAAATTAGTTGACTGTAATCTAAGTATGGCAAAAAATGTCATGAAAAAACCATCAGAAGCAGATCCTTTTTTCATATATGAGCTTATTATTCATAAGCAAAAATACGGGTCAGATTTAGGTCAAAGAGACGGAGCAATCCAGGCAAATCCAGGACGTCTTATCAATCTTATTGTATTTTTGGATAATACTGCCAACCCTACCTACAACGCGACATTCTAATAACATGATTTTTATATAACATAAAATAATATATTAAAGCATTCCACATTTAGCACTATTTAGAACTTTTCAATCATACGGTTTTGATAATATTAACCAAAAAATTTCGAAACAAAGGTATTTTTTTTTCCAAATTTCATTATTTCTAAATAAAAGGGTCAATATATTACTAGTGAAAATCTAAAAGAAAAAAATAGAAAATATTTCTGTTAATGAATTACTTACACTCAATACAATTTCAATATAACACGGAATAAACTAATTGCGTTAACGAAGATTTGAACAACTGAATATGCAGATATCCAACATTATATGAATAATCAATGGAATATAACATAAAATATATATATAACATAAAATACTTTTATATAACATAAAATACTTTTATGTAACATATAATAAAAAAACTTTTATATAACATAAAATAATATATTAAAGCATTCCACATTTAGCACTATTTAGAACTTTTCTATCATACGGTTTTGATAATATTAACCAAAAATTTTCGAAACAAAGGTATTTTGTTTTCCAAATTTCATTATTTCTAAATAAAAGTGTCAATATATTACTAGTGAAAATCTAAAAGAAAAAAAATAGAAAATATTTCTGCTAATGAATTACTTACACTCAATACAATTTCAATATAACACGGAATAAACTAATTGCGTTAACGAAGATTTGAACAACTGAATATGCAGATATCCAACATTATATGAATAATCAATGGAACTTATTTATTTGGAGTTGGCTTTATTATATCATTTCCTGTTTTAATTTCATTGTACTCCGGGATTTAATTAACTCAAATAAAATCAGTTTTAAAATAAATTCATGTTTGTTTCTTACACCACATTGATACGAAATAACTGCGGCAAAATATATTCAAGAAAAAGTGAGAAAAAAAAGAGGAAAATTTTTCTACTTTAAAGTCGATTAAAATATTGAATATTTCATAAGTCTTACTTTCAACAAAAAAATAGAAGACCTACAGAAATTGTGGTATTTTATTCATTTCAAAAGAGTCTTTAAAGCTCGACAACGATTCCAAAGTAATGATAAAAGCAAGCTCTCGGAAGATTCTTCCATATTACTTGATTTTTCTGTTTTTAATACCAAACCGACAGTTTCATTAGCTAAAAGTCAATCGCAAGTTTAAGAGAGATTCAGTTTTCTTCATGTTGGAAGCGAATAATAACTTCGCTTACTTTTTTTGTTCTCGATTTTGCACTGCAATTCCATTTTTAGAAATTTTCAATTCAAATGAAGTTGTAGATAGATTTAAGATAAGAAAGGCTTGCTGCCTTTTCTAATAAAGAAAATTCTTTTAAATATAGGCTATATCTACCAATAAATACAGGAAAATCTCTCTCTCTCAATGTGTGTGCGTGTGTGTGTGACCTAGTTCTAAATTTGTCACATATATATATAGCACACTAATATAATTAAATAAAAATTAGTGATATTCTGATGTTTTGTCGTGATAACTCCAGAAAATATTATGGTACAAACCTAACTTTTGGATGTTTTTTTTAAATTTTTAATGATACCAATTTAACCGTCGTGGAATTTTTCCCTACATTTTGCAAAAAAACAAAAACAAAAAAAAGCATAATTTTTAACAACATATTTCATTATTGCGATGAAATAGAAGCCATTTTAATAGTTCCATCAAAACTTTAATCACGTTTTTTTGTTTTTTTTTTTCATTATTGAAAGTGAAAGAGAAAAAGATTCTAGTTATTATTTGCGCAGTTTACATGAGGAATCAGAAAATAAAATTCATTACCACATAAAAACTTTTGACATTTGAAATAGATTACTTATGCATACTTAAGCTTGTAATGCTTCTGTGATGCCATGGGACTTGACTCCATTAGGAAAGTTCAGTAAGTAAACAGAACGGGCCTGAAGCTGCTAAGAGATAACGGTTTTAACTTCTGTCAAAATTTGATGGTTAACATACTTTGTTGAGAGAACGTGAAAATCAAGGTGTGCACTTTAAATTTAGCTGAAATTAAGCACAACTATTACTCCCAATGAACCAGCTGATCGTCAAAGACATCTGGTTACAAATAATGTTTCCTCATAGTTTTTTATCCTCTAATATTCGAGTCCATACATTTTTGTTAATGCTAGCTATATTGATATAATTTAGCAATATTCCTGCCAGAAGCAAAGAAGATGTACAATATTTTACAATATTATAATTATATGATATCATACAATATTGTACGATATCTCGAATCCTCGACAAATTCTTGTCTTGCATTTTTATGAATTTTGGATTATCTTTGTATCCAATCTTCGAATCGAGAGAATCAGGGTTTTGTAACTATATTCCACTGAAAAACAGTCCTGTAGATCAGATATCTTTGCGCTGGTAAAGATATGGAAATTGTAAAAATATATTTTCGCCAAAATCAATTGAAAACTCAATCCCACCTTCGTGATCATTGATATAGTTCTTATGAATAATGCAGACAACTTTCTATGATAGGGTACGCAGATAACACGATTTCCATACTCGATCTAAAAATTGTGGCATTCCCCCTGCAACAAGACTTGCTGATAACATGGTTTCTACAGAGCTCAAATAAAAAACTAGAGCATTCCATATTACAAGAATTTTTTCTCGTCATTATTCTAGTCTTCGTCATTCTATCGCATTTCAAAATTAAAATGCCTATAGCCATAGACTACAAATGGTCTTAAAATAGAAGGAAATTTTTAAAATATCAGCTCAAATCATATTTAGACATTAAAAATGTTTTTATGGAGTCATACTAATAATCAGAATTATAACACTAATAAATAATAAATTAAAAATTGCTAATCAAAGACACTATTAAGTTCAATACACTAGGCAAAATCTGATGGCTTGGGAAGATAGTCATATGAGCCATGATATACAACCAAATCTATGTGCAAACAACTAAATCGTTAGAACAAAGTAGCCATCAGTCAAGCATCAGAATAAAAGCGCCGAAATGGTTCTGAATAAACAAAGCAAAGATAAGAATCGAAGGCATTAGACGCTATTGGAATAGCACTAAACGAAAATGTAATAAATCAAAGCCATTCATAACAAACTCTCATCATACTATTTGTAAGATCAGTAAACCAATACATTAGCACATTGATATCATTACATTTAAAGCAAAATAGGCTAATATATTTTATTTTATGCGATTCTGACGACGCACAAAGCTTAGTATTATTATTCAAAGCAACCCTTCAATAAATAAGCCTCCCATGTTCTTTGTCGCCAAGTGGGCTAGTGATTGGTGATTTTGACAACCACCAGATTCGTACATTTATACAATATTTATACTGCCTCCAGCGTGTTTTATAGCATCTTAAAACAAAGTCGTTTCCATCCACATTGTTTCGTTAATGGTATGTGGAGTTTGAAATGGGGACCTTTCATTACTCGCCAACATAATCTGAAATTTATCGCCAAAATTTGTTCCGTCTCACAGCAATAAGGTTGCGTCGCTTACATAAATAATCGCCGAGAACTGCTTGCTTTGTGCTCTTTACATTCTTACGAGAAAGGAAATTTGGCTCGTATTGAATTTTTCTGCTTCCGGACATAATGTGAAGAGCTTTCCGCTCTTTTCGACAATAATTCACTTATTTATCGGTTTGCTTAAGTAATGTATTTGACACATCTTGGTATTCATAAACACTAAAGTATTTTGAGCAAACTTATTAAAAAGTGGAACTTGAGCGGTAAAAGGAATACGCTCCTATTTTACGAACCTATCAGTGATTAAATATTTCGACTTTACAGCTTAGAATCCTTTGCAAACAACCTTAGAAAGAGTTTAACTGACGTTATTTTTGGTGGAAGTAAATGAAATATTTTATCACTGCCATCAGAGCTTCCACGATCATAACGTTTGAGTTAAAGAAAACAAATTTGGATAAATCTTAAGTACTTCACAAACTTCGGAAAACTGCGAAAAATATGCTTCGTGGGCGTTATTGATTAAGCGAATATGTTTACTTATTAACTAAAACTTCAAATTAAATCAGAGAGCTCATTCTTTCAAGCGTTAAGTCTTATCACGGCGAAGCTGAGTAGTATTTATCGCGGATATTACTCGAAAAGTTATGACGTAT
Source organism: Argiope bruennichi (assembly GCF_947563725.1). NCBI lineage: Eukaryota > Metazoa > Arthropoda > Arachnida > Araneae > Araneidae > Argiope > Argiope bruennichi. The sequence continues at coordinate 42,615,000 of NC_079162.1, read as the reverse complement.
ATTTTTGCTTGATAAAAATGTCAAACAAATTAATAACATGACATAAAATATATATTTTATTAACCTTCATGCTGGGTTTATTTATAGTTATGAGTAACGAGTAGTTACAATGAGTGCTGATGTATGTCCTGTAGTTTTACTGCTGTTTTATATCAAGATTGATTTATACTTTAATTAGTGTCTAATTTTAATGAATTGATACATCGCCGGTTGAAGAAAACACATTTATCATTTGGTAGTATAAAAATTTGAAGTAATTTATGTAAATGTTAAAACAGATTGAGAAAGTCTGGTGATTCATTATTAGGATAGGTGTATAAAGGTATATTTATTTATTTTTAATTTCTGCATAAAATAGTAACAAAGAAAATTATACCTATTTTCAGATAAAGCAAATATTTCAGGTCTTCGATTAGGAAAATGTATATCATGTGTAAAAACAAAACAAAAAATTATTTTCTAGAAAGTATGCATAATTATTACAATCCAATATTTGGAACAACAACACGCATGACTAGTTAAATCGCGCTATATAAAATTTTCACTTCCAAAAAGCAGAAACTTGTATGATATTAGTTAAATCAAGAAACATAAACTTTTTCCCCGAAAAGTGTTAAGACTGTAATCAAAGTGGATATTCTCTACCACATTGTCAAGTAACTCTGAACGCTATTTTAAGACATGCTGCTTAATTTTGTCTGTCAGTAAGTAAATATATGATTTGCAACATCAGATTTAAAGTGCACTGCGATTTCATCTACATTAGCTGATAAATGTGGCGATTTAACTTGAGATCTTTTAACTTTCAACTTCAGACAGCTCCTTCAAACCACCTTAGCCACAAAAAGCAACATAGGGAACCTGGAAAAAGTTTTTAAAAATAATCTGAAAAAGAACTAAAAGTAGTGAAAAAATACTGCTATATGGTAGTATAGTACTATTTTACTACTATATAGTAGTAAAAAAATAATTACTACCTGTCATTTACTTTAAAGAATAAAAGAAAAATAATAGACCATTTGAAACTGACTAACTAAAATTTTTAATAACCAAAATTACAATGCTCAATTATTTTTACTCCAGAAGGCATCAAAATATATCTTTTTTATTTCACTCAATTATTAAGAAGAAATGTGTATTCATCGTTTAGCTGCTTTACATTATCTAAACTCTTTCAGAGATGAAACATATGATCAACAGTGCTTTAAAGTAAGTTGTAGAACAAAAATATTTATATTCGCTTATACTGCAAGTTGTGAGCTACTTGTTAAGTTACTTGTGAGTTACGGAAGTAAAAGACAGAAATATGTTTATTAAAAAGTGTTAATTAAAACACACCTTAATTACAGTTCTAAAAATTAATTTTTTTCGCATTTTTAACCTTTAATTTATGGTTTATTATTATAAACAGTATGAAATCTTATAACATTCTTTTTTCTCAAATTCACTAACAGTTGATGCCATTATTATAAAATCAAAATGAAATAGAACTGATCGATTAATTAATAGTTAAGTTCAGAAATATTGATGAAAATGTTGTCACCGAGAATACAAAAGTATACAAAATTTCAAAGCTGTAACGCATCAGGAAGTGGTTTAAAAATCAATTATAACATTCCGTATTTGCAAACATGAAACAGTTAAAAGTGCAAAAAGAAACACTATGCAGTAAATGAAATGAGAAAATAGAAATTGAGTTGTAAAGGGAAAGTAACAGAGGCTCAGTCCTAATTTGATTTTGTATCTTGCATATAAAAATACCCTAGAAAAATGCGTGTATATTTATTTTTTTAAAGGGCCCTTATTTTCATTTTTATTTACTCTCCCTGATAAAAGCAAAGATAAGAAAGGACGTTCAACTCTTCCGAAAGTTCCCAACTTATTTCTCAGGAAATTAAGCAGGCATCCCATCGCTGTGGTTTCCTAATTTGACGCCCAGCTTTAAACTGTCCTTCATATTTAAACTTAGTTAAAACTTCCCTCCCTCACTTAAATCATCTATACTCCCGGATATCCTGAGGAGCCATTACGCCAGCAGTTAAACAGGAGACTAATGAAGTTTCCTTGTCGGACCAGTTAGGGACGAGCAAAAGGTTCCTTCTCCCCAGGATCATCCTGATGGCGATACTCAAAGATGAGTCCGTTATCTGTGATTCAATGTTTCCTGACTGTGGCGCAATGTCGAAACATCAGAAACCCAAGCGAAAACAGATTCCGGTCGTTCTGAGGGCTTAGTCACCAAAGGGACGGAAGATCCTTCCGAAATTGGAAAAATCCTTCAACGACCTGAACTCAAAAATAAAGGTTTTCTTCTCTTTGCTAAAGGCTGCTGCTTTTCAAATGCAGCTATGTTCGAATAGGAATGTAAGTTGAGTGGAAATAGGGGACAAAGTTTTTGTGAAGTTTAAAGAATCGTGACATGGTGGCCCCGTATTTTTGGCTTTGTTTCTTGGATGGTGTTTCAGAATTATTTGTTGAGAATTGTTGCAGTAGACTTGTAGGGAAGACATTTTGCGACACTTTTTGAGCAAATGGAGTAATGGCTGCTCAGAAAACAGATATAAGAGATATTAATATTTTTTAATTAATTAATTAATGAAGATATTGATATTTAAATAAAATACATTTTTATTTAAATAACTTTTTTCAGAATTTAAAATTCAAAGCATAAACGTTATGGATTTATAGTTCCCCATATTTTTATTAATATGCTTATAATATATTTGATTTTAGGAAACAAAATGTAATATAAATGCATTTGAATAATAATAGTTGTCTTTGTCTTTTTAATATAAAATATGAAAAAGATAAATTATTCTGTTGAAACATCGTTTTGAATTATGGGATATTCTCACGCACGAAAGCTACATTATGTTTTATATTGGATTTCTGCATTGCATTACATTTTGTGAAGAGTTTCAGAAACAATTTATGTTATAGGTCAGCTATAGAATTATATATGAGCTCAAAATATTCATTTAAAAGACGGTATGAAATAAATTCTAACTTTCTCTTCGGGATATTATAAATTCCAAAAAGGATTTTGGTTAAATTATTAGTATGAGCATACAAAATTTATTTATTTAACCATTGCATGCATGTATAAACATGCATGTGTGTAAAATTCCATCCTATTATTCACACATTAATTTTATCCATTTATTTTTATAAAGCTATTAAATTAATTTATGAATTCATTTACATATAAAAAGAATCTTATTTAACTCAAATGGTTCCGTTACGATTAGGAACTTTTAAAATGGAGAAAAATCTATTAACTTTTTGCAGAAAATATCCCTGATGTGCAATATATCTATAAATATATTTTACTTATTTTGTTTAGATGCACATATTATGCAAATATTTAACTCTCATGTTTCTATTGTGATTAAAGGAATTTTTATTAAAATGGGGAACATTTGTAAATTTTTTGGATAAAAAAACAATCATATGCAATATATCTATAAATATTAGAACACGCTTCTGTATCGAATCAGAAATTATGTAAAGTACAAGTTATTTGAATGCAAAATAATCTTCATTGGTCTTATTCCATTCATGAGTCCATTAAACACCGATTCAGGAAATCCATAAAATGCGTAGATATTTTATTTCGAAAAAAGTCAGTGTATTTGGAATAAAAAAGGGCATAATAGAATGAAATTCCAAGAATGCTTATTCTCAAAGCATGGGTTTTCCAAAAATAGAATCTAATTCCAATAATACTTATTTCTATCGCTATGATTTTTAAAAAGAATTACCTGCTTAATATAAATATTTTGATTCCACTTCTAGAAATGTATTTTAATCCCCCATTTGCCTTAAACACTTCCAAAAACATTTTAGAATGGTCGATGGCTGAATTTTAATATAGCCGGTCCACACCTATTTGCACGAAGCACACATACCGAATGACATACGGGTCTCTTGGCTGTTCCCTCTTGGCTTCTACGACATGTGTCGGTTTAAGAAGAAATCCTTTGAAATTTATGGCACAAATTTCCTTTCTTTTCTTTTTGGAATGTGACGCCTGGAACGGCACGACCGGCAGCACTACAATATTAGATTTAGGAAAATGTCGCAATGAAACTCTTTTGTGATCCATATATGGAGTAAGATTCAATTTTTTTTTTCTTTATTTTTTCACTCTTTTGTCTGTGAATTTGAGGAGTAAGTTAAAATAAAAACCGTGTTCCGGTGACAGTATCATTACGATGAAACCTTTTTATCCTTTGATTTCGTACGTTTGTATCTAATGCTCTGTTTTACAATGCGACCCCATCAAAAAGGATTTGCTTTTATGATCCTAAAGCGCAGTCCCAAAGCCCCCCAAAACTATCTTCATTCTTCACTTCCTTCAATGGTTTTCCCCGAGATTTCTTTTCTTTCTTTCCGCGTATGGCTCAACCATAGTGGTCCATTCACAATAGCCTCTTTCTTCTTTCAGATACGATCCGGGATTTGTCGGTTATTTTCGAGAATTCCAATGATTAATTTCTGTTTTTCTGCCATAACGCTGGTCACAGTCCATGAAAGTCCTTGAGAGAATTAAATAATTTTGGAGAGCTCGAGACGGTATGTGCTGTGGATAGAAATCTTAAATTAAAAACTAAATGTTAGCTTCAAACTCTGGTTGTCCATTTGTAACAGCCTCATTCTTCTTTCAGGTGCATTTTGGTATCTGTGAGTTTTTTTCTAACATTTTCGATTGCTGATTTCTGTTTTTATAGTATAAGAGCAGTGAATGTCCAAAGATCAATCTTTTATGTTCAAATAATTTTGCAATCAAGATTCTAAATCATTTGTAGCATTCTAGATAATGCATACTGTATGTAAAAATATTTTTAAAAAACACAAATTATTTTGAAAGTTAAATTCAGATTGTGGAAATCTGTTTGCTATAACTTCATTCTTCTTTCAAATACAGTTAGGAATTTGTAAGCTATTTTCGGGAGCTCTAAATATTAATTTCTTTCTCTTTTCCATAATATTGATCATAGATGAAACATTCTTGATATTTCAACTAATTTTAAAGATTTGTAAGTGATATGTATTGGAATATGAATGATAAATTACAATAAAAACGAAATGTTATAAATTTGACATTCAAATGACAGCAGTTCTATTAAAATTTTGATCTCTTCTTTCTAAAATTCAAATAATAGCGGTTCAATGGCTCGAGTAAATTTCATTCTAAACATAAAAATATATTGTACAAGACATGTGCTTCTTGGAAAATTATTAAAATAGAAATTTCTATACAATTTTAAAAGTAAGTTGTAAAAGAACGCAGTTGTTTGTACAGTGAAAACATGAATTATCATCTTATAACTCGAAATATCAGAAGTTTGATTCTGAATAATATTTCAAGGATTATTTACTCTAGGATTTATGAGTCGCGACTACCAAGTAAGATCAAGCAGAAAATCATTGATCTTCAGCAGATCTTTTTTCTACAATTTTTTCACCTTGTAAGAAAAGAAAAACACTAAGAAAAGGGTTTTTATTTTTAAAAACGTCATTTAACTTATCTACTAGTCATATTTATTTGTATTTCATTTAGTATCAACAATTGCTATAGTATTTTCCGAATGATTTCAAAAGTTTAGAGTACCAGAAAAAATTTTCTGATGAAAATATTGTTGTTAATAATTTTAAGAATGAGTACTGAAAGGGTGAACTGTCCTTTTTTAAGCCATAAACACATTTGTACATGCAATATATAAGATAAATATTATCAATTCTTCATATCATAAGAGATCTTATTTTTCTTATATGTATTAATCATATGAATAAGGATTTCTTCAACACCATCATTAATGATGATGTTGAAAGAATCACTTATCACTTTACTGCTAAAACAATAAAAATGAAAAGAAGCAGCATAATTATATCAAAACTTGAAATACTAAAATATCTTTTTTACGGAGGGAAATACTCTTAAGAATATCGATCGTAATGTATAGTAAATAAAACTCAATCATTAACTATGATTTTATTTGATTAACTGATTCATACAACCCATTTCATATACGGATACTGATTTTCGGAAAAGGCCTCCCTGGTTTCTTTTAAACCTTTCCGTTACTAGCCACTTTAACTAGAAAGCTAGATAGCTCAGTTTTTCAGCAAAAAGATTCTCCCCAAAATATTTCGTCGAAACTTTAATGCAATACTAAACTTTAAAAAAAAGAGAGAGTGAAAGAAAAAAAACTTTTATCATTTATTTTCTCTAAAAAACTTTCACAAACTTTAACGCGTTTTAATGCTTTCTTCGGCCTTTTCTTATCCTGGCTTTGAAAAAATTTATAGCATCTAAATTTTACTTAACTACTTTTGTAGCCAATATTTCAATTCTTGCAAAAACAGAGAGGATAACGAATTTTACGGAAGTTACCGACTGAATTCTTCCTGAGATTTTAATGGTATGCCACCTTCGGGGGTTCTCTTTATTTATGTAGGTGTTCTTAATCGGTATTTTATTTGGATTAATCGACTTTTCCTTTCCCAGACGTTCATCTTCATTTCCAAAGGTACAATCTGGGAAAGAATTACTTCCCGTTCCAATGTCTTCGTTGTCGCAACTGGGGTATTTGCAGAAAACCTAAAGCTCACGAAATTTATATTGCCTACCAATTCGACTTTTAGCTACCAGATGTTATCGTATTGAGGAGATTTTCCTTTTGAGATTAAGTTGAGATGCGTAATGAATTGCCTCTAAAAATGCTATTAAAGCAATATATTAATCAGCCGAGACACAAACAACGATTTATTGAAAAGCGTGGAATGTGCGAGTAATAAAACGCGGTAAGTTGTTTAGAAAGTGGAAGCATAGCGTAGGTTTGTCTAATGATGTTGAATGTGTTCAATTATAAAGACGAGATTTGAGTTTTTTAAGCAAAGATTATCTTAAAACATTGTAAAAGTATTCTTGTTTATTTTATAGATAAAGCCATTAATTTACCTATTTAATCGAGAAATCATTTAAACAATTACCAAAGTAATGGAATAAAATACAAAAAACGATTCAATATTTATTAAGAATTTCCAATGTTGAAAGTTTTTAAAAAAGCGTGATAAGAAATTTAGTTGAAATAAGTATTTTAAAAAGCAAGAGCTTATGAATATACTATTGAATATGTATTGTAAATTATCAATTATCTGCGTTCGTTAATCCCAAATTGTTACTAAAATAGGCTTCATTCAGAAATGTTTTTTTAAAAAAAAGATGTTTTAGCCCCAAAACACCAAATAACATTTTTTTTTTTTTGTAATGTTTACCAATAAACTTTTGAGTACAAAGCTCGACTGTTTTATTAAGTCATAATTGTTTGTATTGGTCTCCTATCATAAATAAAAATATCGGAAAACACTTTTTGTTTATTTGAATACTTTTTTTGGTCATTTTGCGGATTATCCTCGTTAGTCGAGTCACATACTTCGGCAGATAATCGTTTGCTTGACTTACATTTTTCTAACAAATGAACAAATTTGCCCTTTGTTTATTCTGAGTTTTTTTTAAAAAAAATCTTTTCCATCATTATTTAGAAATTTTTAAGATATTTTAATTCTTTGAATAATATACTGAATTCATTTACAACATCGTCAACATTTTGGACTCTAACGAGAATTCGAAGACCAAATATGGTTAGTTTGGATCCTTCAATTATCGATCAATTTTCTATTGCTCAATTCCTTTTTATTATAATTTATAAATTATTTTTAGAAAATAATTAATAATGATGCAAATTATTGCCTTCCAGTTTTGCAATTCTCATGAGATTTTGAGGTCGTATCTCTTTTATTGTAGTTGTAAGATTCACAACATTTGCTTCTTACACTCTACGCCCATTTAACTGATGATTCTATTGATGTTATGAAGTTTTTTTTTTGCTAAATTTAATCCTGTACTTTGTAAAAACTAACAATACTGAGATAAAATAATTTTTTACTGTTACCTATTTCTCAAAAGCTTGATGTTCTAGAATATAAATTTATATTACTTTATCATGTTTTATGATAGTGTGTTAATACAAAAGAATAAAAATCAAATAAATATGTGAATTCGAAGGAAATTAAAAAAGGAACTTTTCAAAAGTCAGCCCCCTACGACCCTGAAATAAAACTGATGAATCATAAGTGAATGAAATCCGTTCCCTTGAATTATTGTTTCAAGAAATAATTTGTTCAACCCATACCTTTGCTTTAGTCTATTATTTAAAAAATATTATCGATATAATTTAATATCAACCAGCTTTCCATATTTTATCTTCACCTGATGTTTTCAAAAGTATAAAAGGTGCACTCTTCAAAAGTCACGCGACAAAATCACCCACTCTCAAATTACAAACCAAAAACTCACCCAACATGAAACGTCGTTAGAAAAAAAAAAAAAAAAAGAAAGAAAGAAAGAAAATCTGGCAGTTCGAAAGAATTAATGAACTTCGAAGGTTTTAACAAAGAACTCCAAAAACGGGGATGTAGTGTCATCTTGTACTATCGTATCTTAGTGATTCGTTCTTGAAATACGTAATTCTGTACTAATGGTCCCCAAGTTCCCTTTTTAATGAGAACTGTACTCACAACAATTGATTTCGAAAGGTTTTGTTTGCAACATTGTTTTCTTTATGTTCATTCCCTTAAACTTTCCAGTCCTCCGGGATGTCAACTGGAATAAAAATAGTCGTTGTTTTTAGTGCGGATTCTTTGGAATAATGAGAAGATTAAATGGTATCAAAAGAGAACGAAAAAAAGGGGGAACAAAATTATTTGAATCTTCGAGGAGCGTATTTTTATACCGGGATTACATCTGAAGTTGTAATTAACGTTTTCGGTGATCCAAGCAGTCAAAGCTACTCGCATTCATGCTTAATGACGTTTCTTCCATCGCTTTTCTTTTCCGGTTAAGAAATTCAGATTTAAATCCTGCGGTTTCAGCAACACTAATTATGAGTCCGAAGGGTAAAAATAATGATAAAGAGCCGTTTTTCCTCCTTCTTCTTTCAAGGGATTGGGTTTTGATTACGTTTTTTTCTAAAGATTTGTGAGCCTCAAATCAAGTATAAAATGTTGAAATAATTGTCAATAGTTTGAGGATGGGGTTTTTTCGATCCGGCTTTGTCTTTATAAAATCACATAACTGAGAATTATTTCTCTTTTTTCGTTTTTAAAAGAATTCACATTTTTGCGTATTTAATTTCTAGTTATGGATCTATGGAGACAAACATGCGTTTTTAAATACATATCTATATTTTACGTTTAAAGTTCTGAATTATGGTTATAATAGATAAAAACAATTTTAATGCTTTGCAGGTGTTGGATAAAGTAATTGAATTCTTGCTTAATAAATATCCTGTAATGAATCTTTGAAGACAAGGTTATGTCTCAGATGCCTCATTGCATTTTAGTTCATTCAATGATTTTCTGCTTCTGATGCTGAAATTACTCAGTTCTAGTCACCTCAGGTGATCAGCTGATTAGCCTGGAATATTGTATATATTTATTTTTAGATAAATCGCTTAGCTATAACTTCACGTCTATAATTTCGTCAAAATGTCTACTATTGAAACTTTGTTATTTTAATTGTCTTATTTAAATTCTGTTTATTATGTTCATGAACCTTTCTAATGGAGAGAGTCCCTTAACATCATAGCGCTATTAAAAGTGAATGCTTGGCTAATCTATTTTCTAAATTTCGCGGTATTATAGCTCCATTTTTTAATTTTTCTAGTAAACTACACATAGATATTAAATAGGATCCTTTTTCTTTAGCTTTCAACAAAGAAAGCTAAAGAAAATTAGCTTTATAAAATAAAAAATATATATAATAAAGTGTTTAATTAATTTATGTTTTACCAATATGAAATTTCAGCAATCTTTTCCGCCTACAAATATTTAAATAATTTCATCATATTTCATTGCAGTATTTCTTAAACAACTTTTTAAAGAGATGCACCTCAAATTCATACATGTCATTGGAATAATTTTGAATAATTTGTCAGACAGTAGAACATTTTATCACCAAAAAAACTGTGTTTAAATAACATTAGATTTTTATGTTCCTTTTGAAAGGAATCGAAATTTAATATTTTTCTTGGGTTCATTATATAAATCACATTTTTGGCATTGCTTATTCAGAAGTTTTTGTTTTTTGTTGCACTAATAAAGGCGTGTTCTTAAAAACTGATTTTTTTTATCACACACTTCTTTTTTAAATTGACGTGTTTCATATTTGTTAAATACAATTTTATAAACAATTTTTCTCTCTTTTCCTGATGATTTAGTCATTTCAGATTTTAAAGACTTTTGTATTCTACATGTCAATACATTATTTTAATAGTTTCAGAATTTAATTATGATTTAATCGATCGGTTTAGTTTAATTTTGATTCCAAATGATTGATGCCATTTGATAGCGAATTTGTGAAAATATTAATTAGATTTCGTAATATTTATAATAATTAATTATAAGACTTAATAGGTGTTTATCAAAAGATTGATAAATAGCATTGATTAGTTTGTAAATTTCTTATCAGCAGATCACGCGAAAATAATTTCAGCATTCTTCTAAAAAATAAAACAGTGCATTTTAGATGAAATCACACGTCTCGGCAATAATATTTACATGTGAAGGAAAAGAAAATTATTCGAGCAATGAATAAATAAAAAAAATTCCATCAAGTGTTTTTTATATATTTAAATAGATTTCAGTAGAGTTATCAACATTTTCAGTTCTGAAATAGAAAAATAATGTCAAATATTAATAAGGCTACTGATCCTACAAAAAAATTGAGGATGGGGTAGTGCTTTCAAAACATTTTTATTACCAAGTAATTTATATCTTATAAACATGACGCTCAAATCCTTTGATTGTTAATAACTACTGATATACACTGAAGTGCCAGAAAAACTAGTACACCAATCTAATATCATGCAGAACCCCCACGAGCACGCAGAAGTGCCGCAACACGGCATGGCATGGATTCACCTAATTTGTGCAGATATTTTGTAGACAGTTCATACCATGATTCCTGCAGGGCAGTCCACAAAGCCCTGGTAATCCGAGATGGTGGAGATTCCCTAAGGACAGCACGTTGCAAAACATCCCAGAGATGCTCGATAATGTTCATGTCAGGGAATAGGTAGCTAAAAGAGAGAGCGAAATTCAGATGAGTGCTCCTGAAGACACTCTGTAATTACTGTAGACCTGTGGAGTGGCGCAATACCCTGTTGGAATTGTCCACGTCCGTCGGAATGCACACAGGACATGAATGAATGCAGGTGGTCAGAAAGGATACTGACCTGTCATGGTCGAGTCTAGAGGTATTAGCGGTCCCATTTCATGCCAACTGCACATGCCCCATAACATCACAGAGCCTCTACCAACTTGAACAGTTCCTTGTAGGCAGGAGGGATCCATGGATTCATGGGGTTTTCTCTACATTCATACACGGCCATCCGTCCGATACAATTGGAAATGTTACTCGTCAGACTAGACAACGTTTTTCGAATCATTAAGAGTCCAATGGCGGTGTTGGCGAGCCCAGGCAAGGCGCAGAGCTTTGTGCCGCTGAATCTATGGTATACGAGATGGTCTGCGGCTGCAAAAGCCCATATCAGTTATGGTATGTTGCGTACGCTGACACTTGTTGATGGGCCTGCATTCAAATCCGCAGTAATTTGAGGAAATTTTGAACGTCTGTCTCGTGTAACGATTCTTTTTAGCCGTCGATTATCCCGTTCTGTCAAGGTCTTTGTCAGGCCACACCGCTGTCAGAGATTTGAAATTTTAATGGAAATCTGATATTCGTGGTACACCCTTGAAATTTTCGTGCGTGAAAATCGAAATTACATCGCTACTTCAGAAATTCTGTGCCTCAGCTCTCGTGCGTCGACGATTAGACTCCGTTGAAAATCGCTTAAATCTTGATATCCTGCCATTGTAATAGCAAGAATCGATGTAATAGCCTCCTCAGATACCTTTTGTCTTATATATGCATTATCGTCCGCATCGCGTTACGCTGATTGGTTGAACATCTCCCTTATTTGCATACCATCTGCTATACAAGTTTTTCTGGCTCTTCAGTGTAAGTATTAAGCTAAAATTGAAATTATGTGATTTATAATTTAAACTAAATTTATTGTTATGCATAAGTGAACAAAAAGCGCATATTTCTTGGTGAACAAAAATGCATTCATCAGAAAAAGAATGAATTTTAAAAAAATGGAGGTACATGAATGTATTTGGATAAAGGGCATATTTTCTTTAAGCTATTATAATAGATTAGAAATTAATTTCATTAATTCTAATATATTTAAAATATAACCAGCATTATTTAAACTGCATTAATATCGTGGAAGAGTGACGGATTTGTAAGTAATGAATCACAAGAGTATTGGAGCTAAGCGCATAAAAATTCTTCGCTTGTAAAATTTATGTATAAATATATATTACCGACAGCTGTTTGATATAAAATAATAAATCTTTTCAAATATAGTAATATAACTCGTAATAATATAACTCGTCCGAAGCCGAATTAATTTTTTGATATTTAAATCTTTCTGACTTCTTATATGCAATTAAAGAATTTCATAATTTTTAACAAAAAAATGTTTTAATAGAAATAAATGTATTTTTAATTTTACATGAATGCTTTAGGAAATTATTTTCTTCCTCATGATTCAATTCTTAGGTGTAAAAGATTTAAAATTCGAAAAAAATTACTAATGAAGAAATATCTCATAACATCTACTTTCTTTAAAACTTGCAAATTAACAGTCATACATCTGTTGAAATTCCTTTTCTTTACAAAAACTGGTTTTTACTCAATATCACCTATTTCTTTCTTGATTCACATTTTATTCCTAGAAAGTTCCGCACAAAATCCTACAAACTTTCGGCAAAATTTTTATTGACTATTTTTCTTCACAATAGAGCTTTTTATGCTATCTTGAAAATGTTTTAAGGAGGCAAATTGGATTTACCTTTCAATTCATACCAAAGGTGCTCTATACATCTTACCGATAACTTAAATGTTGTGGTATTGCACCACAGTATAATTCAACGTGAAATTTAATGTCAGATTACTGTTATTTTTATCATATTTCTATGTCTTCACGTGGGACTCCATAACATGAGGTAACCATCATCTGACCTTCTTTACTGAGATAGCTCTTAGACTGACTGAACTTAAGTTCAATTGAATAAACACAATTGAAGTTCACACTTTTATGCCTGGCTGAATTCACCAATCTTTTAAACAGCTACTAAAATTCGTTAAAAGAGATCACTGGAAAATATATTCTTTAATTCATTATGTATAAAATCTTATGTATAGCAGCCTTCAGAAAAGTCAAGTTTTTTTGTTATAAATTATGTGACTACGTTAAAACAGAAAATTAGAATCATGATCGATTCGAATTATTACATTTAAAAAAAAATATTTATTTATTTGTCTAATTATTGATCTATTATTTATTTATGAAAATGGATCAAAATCATTATATTGAAACTCGATACTTCCAGATTGCTCATAAACATTCAATTCAGTTTTTTTCTAATAATTAAAAGCATAATCAATTCTTTCAATAAAATTAATCAATCATTTAAAGTGTAGATCTATACAAACTATGATCTTTTAAATAGAAAAAACCACTCTTGCACACCGCAAGTACACAAAGTGTTAATCTAATTAACAAACATATAAAAATAGAGTTGCAATAAATATAATATGTCATAAACAATTTCAAAAAATTACAACAATAAAGGTATAAAAATATATATTGCATTGCCCAAGTAAAAAGCCATGAAGTTCATAATAGAAATAAAAAAGTCAGAATTTCATTTACATTTCTAGATATAATTATGCTTATATAATTATAAGCATGTTTATAAAAATAAGCGGATATGTAAAAAATAAATAAGTCATTGAAACCTTATTATTCTAAATAAAAACTGTTTGTAAAAAAATATGATATAATAAAATTGATGCCATAAATAATTTTTTACAAAAACAGTGCTTAGAAATTTTTTTTTTTTTTTGCTTAAAATAATTACTTTATTTCAAATATTTTATAATTTTAGTTCTTAACTTACAATTTATGATTATAAATATTATGGAATCAATTTTTTTTTCTCAATTGTTTGCCAGTTGGATCACCTGGTATGGAATAAAACTGCATTAGAGTAATCGATTAATTGATAATAAAGTTATGAAAATATTAAAATTGTGTATTTAAATCAGAAATTCGCAAATGTATAAATTTTCAAAGTTTCAGCACGTAAGAAAGTGAACAAAAAATCAAGTCTGAAATTCTAGTTTTACAAACATGAAACAGATTAAGTTAAATAAAGGTATATGAAAAAGTAAAAAATGAAGCTAGTTCCATAATATTCATACCATTTTTCCCCAATTTTGCAAAAGATAATGCAACATCTCTTATTTTATGTTATAAATGCCATTAAATAATTCAGATAACCATTTGTATTAAATATACCCTGTTTATGTTACTAAGAAACCATTAAGAAATTAAGTGAGAGATAGCCTGATTTTGAATAGAAATCAGTTTTTCGCTCCATAAATTAGAGGAAATAATTTATTTTTTGAGTAAAAGTAAATTATAGAAAATAATTTATTTTTTGAAAACAAAATTCTTTTATAAAGACAGTATGAACTAGAAAATGTTTACTTTTCTGTTCTTGAATTCTACCGATTTTTTCAGAATATTTTATTATATCTGAAAAATGAAACTTCCAGTCTTAAAATATATAATGTATCAGATGTTTAAAATTCATTCTGCCTATTCAAATTTAGATATCCATAGAATAAAAAAGTTCAACCAGTTCAAGCGCTTTCATATTTTTAAGTGAAAATTCAAAGATAGAGGTAATGAATTTCAGTTTCGTAAAAATGCAACTTATTGAAAATCACAAATGTTTCAATATGAGCAAATTTTATTTTTGCATGCAATGTTTACTTTATCGTGCTTTACTCAATTTTCAGAAATATTTAGTATTTCTAATGCAGTTGCAGTGCATGCAGTTAAGATTTAGTTGTTTTTCATCTAAAATCGATTTTATTCTCTTTTTCCTTAATTTTTTTAACAAATTTCGTAGGAGCAAAAAAGATGAAAATGGAAAACTGTCTTACCGATCACACGCTATTTGGAAAATTTAGAGAAAGAAATAATTTTCTCTCGAATTATAAAAGCTAACTTATTATTACCAAATTATTCTCACAATGTAAATAAGAATTTTTTATTATTATTATTATTATTTACGAAGAATTTATGTATAAATAAATAATTTTTGTTAGTTTTTCTACAAATCAAATACATTGTGAAAAAAAATTGCATTCGATAACAATAAAATTTTGATTGCCTTTTCCATTAAAATCCTTTTCAATATTTCCTTGTCCAAAATATCCATTTCTTATAATTGTTACATTATTTTATAGTTCCTTCGACTTTATAGGATTTTATGTACTTCTCATATTTTAATTTTTTTTTAAAATCCAAGATTTTAATATAGAATAAAGTGTTTACAAAAAAAACGTAACATTTAATTACTAAACACATTAAATAACTATTAAAATAAAGACAAAAATTTACTTTTATATCTAATCGAGAATAAATCAATCTTAAATGACTTCATAAACTCAGAATAAAATATTTATTTAAAATCTACAACATAATTATCTCTACCATACTATTTTGTTATAATAATAACTGAATCTATCTAAATTCCTCAAACATATCGATGACATCATTTACTGCGCTTTAAAGAGTTAATTCTGCATTTACGCCAAAAGGAAAATAAATTATCTTCCCGTGCTGATTTAATTACTTTATTTACCTTTATTTTGCTTAAACCGGGAGTTTCGGTGGCTTACCGGAGTTTCACCTGTCAAAAGCACGGGCATCATCTCAACTTAATTAGAAAGAAAATAGAAATATTTTCAGCATTTTAATATTGAATGAAAAGTTCGAAAAAGATTGATTTTAAGAGTTCCCTCAAGAGGAGAAAGTGGTTCTGTGGTTCGCATATTTAAATAACTTTATACTTAAACGAGGGATGACAGAGGCGTATATTGAAATTTCTTTCTAGAATCCTAATTTGTATTTTACTGCTTATAAAGAAAAAAATACAACGTGAAAAGTCTCTGTGTTTATTGAAATGAAAACGAAACTTCAAAAATCAATTATAGTTCCGAATATTAAATATCAAGCAACATACGAACTTTTTTGTATTCCCCCATTAACGAAATTTTGTATTGTGATTATTCAATGCATTGATTAAAAATACTTTTTTCGCATCAATTAAATAATAAATTCTACTTTCCTTTGCTTTTATTTTATATTTTTATTCGACGACTTTTTCCATTTTTATAAGAAATGAATTTTGTAATGGATTTTCCTTTGAAATTTTGTACAGTTGTATGTTTTCGCTTAATTACATTGAATAATTAGTACAATTTAATTACAATTCGATTCTATATTAGTTATGCAATCTGGTACTGAATTTGAAACGATTGATTTCAATGTTCGTTAGTATTTAAAATAATAAATTTAAAATTAATCCTTTAAAAGGCTATTTTTTTTCTAGTCATAGTATATTAAAATATTTTTAGGATTGTGATTGGCTTAAGAAAAGCTCATTTAGCTTATTAGATAAATTTCTTTTGATTAATTAATTAATTTGGTTAATTAATAATTAAGAAACAAATCACGACACACCATTTTGTGTGAGATAAGGAAATGAAGCATCTAAGTGTCCGTCTGATTGAAAAATTTGTCAGAACTTACGCAAAACTACATAATTCCATACAAAGATTGATGAATTTGATGGGAAGCATACTTCCCATGGCCCTAGAAAGGGTCAAAGACTAAAACATAGGAAATAATTAAAATTATATACTTTTACTTTTTACTGCTATTAAACTATTTTTTATTAACTGTGCACAAATATCATATGTTTATTTTGATATATCTTCCTTTTAGAATTTATTAATATTAGAAAATAATGAAAAATGACAATGATAATAACAACATAGAGTATTTCTGTAAATATTTTTTATGAAATTTAATTCAACCCGGTAAATACTTTTAAGGCTCAAATGTTCGTCTTCTTCCTTCGTATAATTTTTCTCCGTATTTTGAAAGAATTAAAAGTATGAATTCTCAACTATATTAAAATTTCACCTAAAATTAAAAATGTTAGGGTGCAACAAAATAAAGATTTCCATTTTATGCATTTTTCATAGAACCCTCCCTACTTAATGTACTTGCATACTAATCCTAACTCTATCTTGACTCATTTGCTTTTTAAAGTAAAAAGTTAAAATTATTGATTTTAAGAAAGGAATAATTTTTTGTGTCCAAAGTTTAGCTGTGTATTGTAAAATAATGAAATTATTAAAAATAATTAAGTATCTACGCAACAAGCAAGCAACAATTTACGATATTAGCAAGCAGCAATTTACGAACAAAGCAAGCCACAATTTAAGATATTATTTACCAAGTAATCTTGATTTGTTGAGTAAGCGTTTATAATAATATATATCCTAACTTCAGTTTGACCAGCTTACTTTTTAAAGAGAAACGCTAAACGCTGAAGTACGCTCGAAAAAGCTTTTCCAGCTTAAAAATTATCCTCCATGAAAAATCTTCAATGGAGAAGAAACCTGAGGTTGTTATTTGTTCGCTTTTTTTAGTGTTTACAAATAGCCGTTATTTATATGCAAACAGATGGCTGCAAAAGCGTAATTACCTAAAGATATTGCAAACAGTTTCCAAATCATTTAAACTAATCCGAATATGCTCTGATAACAGGAGATGGATACCGCGCAGATGCATCTCAAACGTCAAAAACAAAGAACCCTTAATACCCGGTGCACTTTACGAAATGACATGATACTTAGTTTACTTGGAAATTCCAAACTTAATCTAGCGCCATTTTTGCTTGCATTTTCTTATATCTCAACGCAAATATGGTTTTTATGTTTGTTTATGTATTTTCGCGGAATGAAAATTTCTTAAGGAATTCTCCTGCTTTTTTAGCTTTGCATTGGCTGTAATAAACATTGTAGCGAGCTAAAAAATTTTAAGTTGTTTACAACAAAAATATTTGTGTAAGGAAGTAATATTTTTAAAAATATGAATTCCACAAAAGATTGGAATGAATTGATTTATAAAATCGATAAAACCTCCTGAAGAACAAAATTTATATTTTATATTATTTCATTTTCTATTATTGTTTATTTGTTGTTTTATTTTATAGTTTAATTTTCCTTTAATAGGATCAACCAGATAGTAAAATATTATTTTGCTTCAACTATTATTAAAATTCAACAGAACTAGCAATGTAATATTTGTTTTGATTTTGATTGATTTACAAAAAAACTGAAACTAGTTTCTTGAAAAAGCTAAGATCTCTCACATCTCTCATTTATTGTTTAATTTCCAATAATCTCTTTTTTTACGCTTCTTTCCTGTCAATCTGATTAGCTGAGTAATAAAATAAAAGTTAATTTTAATTATTAAATAACTGAAGACGCAACGGGATATTCGTTTTAATTATTAGTTTCTAACTCATTTTTAATTACTATATTCTAAGAACAAACATCAAAGAGTTCAGAAAATACAATAAAAGGCTATAAAATAAAAAAAGTATTAAAATTATAATCAAATCTACTGCAAAGATAAATTTTTGGCAATTTGGTAAAAGGTGAGTTATTTCCATTACTGACACATTTTTGCTGTCTGTCTCTTAAATAATTAACCATACGTAAGATGCTTTATTTCAAAATCTGAATACGTTGTAATATCTTAAGCTTAAACTTAAACTAAATCAAATATTATTTCTCTGCAATTTAAGTAATTCTAATAATACCAGTTTTGCTAGTTAGCAAAATCCTCAATTAAACTAAATGAATAAACATATTTGGTTTAAATTAATTTCAGTGAAATTAAAATGTTTCTTACATCACTTGGAAACTCTACCTGTTTCTGCAGCTAACTAGTACCCTAATTACTATTCTTTTCTTCAAAGTTAAGGATAACACGTTCATTACTTCACAAGCGTTTAATTCATGCACTTTTTACTAGATAGCGTTTAAAAATAGGTCTAAGTGTGCATTAGAGAATATTTTAAAGTACGGCTATTTTCTTAATCATTTATAATTAGTGACGAACAGTTAAAAGTTGATCAAAGAAGCCGTTTAGTTATAATGATAAATTCCGCTGTCTTTAGCAACGCTATAATACTTGAGATGACAATTAACCCCAACAGTTTCTAATTACTGTTCAGTCAAGCGATGGGAACTTAAAATATGTTCCCCATCAGTATACGGCGCCCTTTGCAATCTCGCTTTAGATAAGAGTGTACATAAGAAATATATCTAAGTATACTAATTAATGAAAAGAGCCGCATTAAGATATCGATTAAGATTGCATTGACAAATTATAACGAATAAATAGTCCCTTATCTCGGGAGAGTGATTAAATTATATTACGCGATTATCGAAAATTCACCTTCTGGGAGACTATCAAAGAAATTTACCTTTCAGCATTCGATTAAGTGAAAAATTTCGAAAAATCTACATTGAATTATACATTAAATGAATTATACATCAGGATTTTATTCAGTGTTTCATAAAGAATTAATATTAGTTAGTGAATGGACATTATACAGAACTGAACTTTGATTTAATGCAAATGAATTTCATGGAGAAACTTTAATCTTATAAATAAAGCAGTTGTTTGAATGAATGTTTTAAAGTATGGTAAAGAAAATAATATTTAGAGATCGAAACGATAATCCTGATTAAAGCTATAACACATAATTGATAAAAGCATTATTTAGACTTCATCATTCGACTTAGGGAAATAATTTCGGAAAATTATGCAGTGAAATATGTATTAGAATTATTTTCAATGAATATCATATTTTATCTTCCATATTATTTGTGTCCAAATAGCGTATATCTAAACCGTTTGAATTCTCTTACCTTAAACTGCTTAACGGCCTCTTCGAGTAAAACTGTTCGCTTTTTGGCGAATATTTTAGGAATTATTATCATTATTATCATAACTATGATTGAATATAATTATTATTTAATATTTTAGTGTGTCAAGAATATTTTTCTAACAGAACAAGAAGACTGTTAGAATAATTAAATTTTAGATTTCGAAATTATTTTAATAGTACATTTATTGATTCAATCAATATAAAATATTACTTCTGGCCTCATTTAAAACATTTTTCTTATTGTAAGCATATGCCTATCTCTAAAGGTTTAAAAATCAATTATTGGGCCATGAATAAAGCGGATATCCAGCATATAAATTTACACGGATGTTTTTTTTAAATATGAAATTACGCAATGTTAAGCTTTTATGGCTTCTATTTGATTTATCTATTTAGATTTATTAAAAAGTATAACGAAGTTATATATAAAATTCGCATCGTTATTTATTTTTTACTTGTCAAAAATATAAAAGAAAAATCTTTCTATTTAACCAAATCAAAATTTAAAAAAGTTCTTAAGCAACTTAAACTACCATCATTTTAAGCAGCGTTACTTATCGATATAATTTACTCTGAAGAAACATTAAGACCATCTACTTCAAGAAATAACACAAAAAATGCAATTTTAAAAGAGTTAAAAGTAGCTTGCTATATCAACTACTTGTTTAAATACCGCCTTTTCTCAAATGAAGGATCGCACGATATTGAAACTAAGAAACAATAGAAGGAAAAAGGAGTTCGTTGAATTTGTTCTACAAGATAAGACGCCAAATAAAAATTTACTCTTCTAATTAAATCTCTTCTAGCGAAAAAGTCTAGTTTAAATGCTTCGCTAAGAACGGACTGCAATCGAGATTTTGCGATAATTTTAGATATTGAAAATGCTATTTAAAACGGTGCTTCTAAAATACTCATTGTTATCTAAGATTCAAGACCGATATACTTGTAGACTGTTCGCAACTGCTCTTTATTGTAAATAATTATGATCACCTGGACTTCAAGCACAGAAAATTTCTTTAAACGTTATTTTTCTTATTATCTAAATGTGATCTGGGTTCAGCTTTAACATGCTATTATTTTATAGCGGGACGAGAAAGTTGCAAGAATTTTTTTAATTTAAAAACTGCTATCTCTTCTGTCCATTTAGTAAAGCGAGTGGATAAAGTGGTTTAAGTTAATGAGCTCATATCAGTACCACTTAATTAAAGCCGATTTTTTTTTATTTCAGCTTTACGCGAAAATCAGATAAAGAATGAATTTCTTGTCGAAAAATATTTTTCGAGGAAGGAATAGCGTTCCTAAAAGCTTTGCAATGACTTTCCTAAATTTGCGTTCATTTTCTTTCTCTTTTCTTTTTTAAATAAACGTCATTTAAATAATAACTCTTTAAACACTCTTAGCTTTTTCTCTTGCTTTTACCAAATCCACAGATCAAATTTTCCTACATCATATAATAATTCCTCAGGATGACCAGCACTTGGATTTTATTAAAAATTTAGTAGATAACATAATTTGCGTACTAATAATTTTTAGATTTATTTTTAATAAAATTATTCATATCCCATATTAAGATTATTTTCGTCTTTCAGTTGGAAAAAAAGTAATCTAAGCCTTTTTTTTTTTTTTTGATAATAAAGAACATTAAAAATAAGATTGTAAAGAATAAACGATCTTTAATTTCCAACTGTAAAAAAAAAGTAATCTAAGCATTTTTTTTTTATAATAAAGAACATCAAAAATAAGATAAAGAATAAACGACTTTTAATTTCCAAATTATAAAAATCATTAGATCAAAAATTATTTATACAAAGATAATTAAGATTAAATAACAATTAACAATAACTTTGAAAAGTAACGCAATACCTGAGTAAATTATTTTGATACAATTTTAAATGCGTCATGACATGTTTTTATACACATAATTTAAATTATTTGAGCTTCACATCTTTCATAATGAGCATATGGAAGATAATATCGCGCAAGAATTCTTTTAACGTTAATTTACTTTAATTTCGATAAACTTTTCATTAATTCAACTTTTAAAATAATATTAAGTAATTGCTTATTTCGAGGATTATTTTGTGATGATATAGACTAAAGTTGTAATAAGATAGACTGAAATAATTGGACTCTATATAATAAAACTGTTAAAGTTCATTTTATAATTTCGCATGTTCAGAAACAACTTTACAAGTACTTCGTACATTTTAATAAAATCGCAACTATTTAAAGATTTGAGAATTTACTTTTATGAGTATTTGCCTTTTTGTCGAAAAATGTTATTGTAACTAAATTGCAATTCATTACGATGAATGCTTTAATTCTTTTCAACGCACTTTAATAGCAATTTTGACGGTGCAATAAATGCTTTTCTGTTGGGTGCTTTATTTCTTAAAACAACTAATTAAAAATTAAATTTAATTGTAAATTTCATTAAAAACATATTAACATTTAACAGCAATTTTCATGAACGAATACAATGAATATTAGTTATCACAACATTATTTTTTAAATCATTGATTTAAATTTTTATTCTTTCTAACCTTTCGCACAAGTATGCTATTCATTTCTTTTTTAATGACAAAACAGAATTAAAAAATAATCCTAAACATTGTTTGAAACGATCCCTAAAGTTATTGAACCATTCTTTAAACACGTTTCAACTTATTATCTAAATTGCATGAAACTACTTGAACTGCTAAAGAAAAAGCAATACTTGGAGAATCTTCAATAATGAATACTTCTCTACCGCCAGAATGCGTTTCGAACAATAAGCATTATTATTTCATTACAGAAGGCGAATGTGATAAATAAGGGCAATATTTATTGTCAAAATTCAATGGGAGTCCTTACAAAAGAAAATTTAAGTCTAGAATAGCATAGATAATAAATCGGGTAAATGGAATTTAAAGAAAAAGGCTTTATCGATTCAATTTTGTCCCCGCTTTCTACGTGAATTGATCGCACCGGCAGCAAACAAATTGGAATATTTCTTTAGTTCAACTCAAGACGCATCGCTCTTGGAAATGAGCAGATAGTTTATGTAAATGTGAAAGAGTAATTTTCAATTCTGATGTTGCTTTGAATAAGAGTTGATAATATAAGTCAGCTCCCACCAATTACAATAAATGGCAGACCTGCGTGGCAAATCAGGAGTTTGAAAACTATTGTATTAACATTGGTAAATAGGTTAAATTGTTTGAGGTGATCTTTTTTTTCTTGTCTTTTATTTGCAATTTTCCGGTTATTTATTAATTAACAATTAATCATTTTACTGAGTTTACTAATAACTCATTATTAATTTAGTTATTATGACAAATGTTAAACTTTGAAACCTAAATAGAAAAAGATTTCATGAATTTTTAAACACTGAATTCCGATGCCATTTCATTTTAATTGTCTCTTGCAGGTAAAGATGAAATTTTGCGATTGATTTTTCATTCACTTTTTGATGCGTAAGTGTTTTGATATTTTGCATGTTTGTGAATTTTTCATGGCAATATCTTATTTAGATATTTTTAAAATTTTATTGCCAGTGAATAGATTAGTTTAATCAAATATAATTTCTTTGCAGGATTTCCTATGCTATAGAATTTGGGAATCTGTAATATTTATAATATAAATTAAAGATTGGAAATTAAGAAAATAATATTTTTTAAAAATGCTATTTTTAGTACATTAATAAAAATGTGTCTTTAAAAAATGTTTTTATTAAAATTATTTTATAAAGTAAAATTACAAATGTTAAAAAATTCCCTTAGCCATTGAATAGTTCATAATGAATGAAAGAATTAATTCGAAAAGTTAAATAAGTTATCTCATATTATGTAGCATTAAAGAAGGTAAAGATTAAATGTATTAAATTAGCAAAATATGTCATACATAATTTTAAGTTAATCTCTGTTTCTGCAACATTTTAGCTTAGGATTTATTTTAAATACCAGTGCATTTTAAATATAATTATATATTTAAAAATTAAAACATATCATTTTTAAAATTCGTTTCAATGCTTAATATTTGTAATGATGTTCATAACACCTTTCTTTTTCATGTAATTAATGTTTTGCAAATAACATTGGGAAGCAAAAATAATTTTAATTTTTTGACTTGCCATGAGATTTTTTTTTAATTAGTGTTAGAATAATAGTCAGGGTTAGTTTTAAGAACTTTTTATATAAAAAAAAAATGTTTGGCTACATTGCGTAGAATATGTGGTTAATAAATAGGGTTTCAAGTATTCAATTAAAAAAATAAAAACAAACTGTAAAAAATTATTTAAAAAAACTGTAAAAATCCTTTAAGAACCATATCATCTAAAAAGTCTTTGCTATAAAAGCTCAAAGAGTAAAATTTCTAAAAGACTTATTAAATCTCTTTTATATGCTTTTTTTATAAAATACTATTAATATATGTGCTTTTTAGTATGATTATGAGTGAATGCTTATTTCTTAGGAGATTTCTGGGGGAAATAATTTACCTAACTCTTCTTTGAGAAATAATAATCTTTAAAAATATTCTCTTGTATAAAGAAACTAGATGCATAGGAATGTCTTAATTTTTGTTTATAACCCACATTTTTTTTTTCAAAATCATCAGTCCTTTAATTAAATATTTTTTAATTATTTACCAAATATCGTTATAAAATTTTGTACAGCTAAAACAACAGCAAGATAATAATAATAGATAGTAGCAAGATAAATAATAGGTAATTTAACTGACAATTTGATGCGAAACAGATGTATTATTTCCAATTTTATATCTAATAACTCAATGTTAGAATTTTAGTGACATCAAACTTAAGATACTTTGTAGTGTTTAGTGAAATATTTTATGAATAGTATTTAAAATAAAGCATGCTAAAAATACTTCTTTCTATATAAATGGACTAAAAAATTCATTTAAATGATTGATATTAACAATAAAAAGTTACAAAAAATATTTTCTTTATATTACTGCTATCAAAATATATTATAAATGGGTTTCTCAGTTATAATTTATCATAAAATTTTTCGGCTCAAAATTTTCACATAACATATGATTGGGACACTCAGTTTTCCCGAAAATTAAACAACTCTAAATGATTTATATATGGAATTTTTTTATTACAACGCCTTTTCTAAAACTAAAAATTAAATAAAAGTTACTTTCCTTTCTTTCAAGCAATTTATATATATATATATATATATATATAATATACTATTACGCATTCTTTCTTATTAATAACAAAAGGAACCAGATTCGGGATAAATAATTGTCTCCTCTCAGAATTCCCTTTTCTTAAAGTTATTTCTGAAATTCCTCTGAAAAGAATGAGATGTCACTCTCTTTCTTGAGAATGCTTATTCTCGTCACTTTATTCTACTTGACATTACAAAGTACTCAACTATAGTGACGTAACTGTCACCTGATTGAACAATAACTGCTTATGTCGTATAACAACTACATACATGAATGTTATTTTAAAATCTACTGCATTGTCACATTCCTTTGGTTCCTGTAATATGCTCTAAGGATTACAAATCTAAAAAATCACGATTTACTTATCCTGTAAACACGAATTCAGTCCATTGTATACCATTTCATTTAATTTTCAAAAATGAATTTACTGCAATATTTAAACATATCTAAAAAATTACTTATAATCTACTTTTCATAAATAATTATCTATGTTAAAATCTTTTGCGCTTAAAAATGCGAGAAATCTCTATATAATACGGTTATTAAGATCCTAAAATATTATATTTTATTCAAAACACAGTATGAATAGAGAAAGAGATTGTGTTCTAAAATTAAAATAAATATATCATTATATTTAGATAATTAAGAATAAAAAGCCATTAAAGCACTTTTAGCGAATATTAAATAAATTTTACTGTTCCATCAATAGTATAATTAATGTTTACTTCTTGACTAGAGAACTTCGTCTTCTAAATTTTCCTCTACTTTGATCCTATATCATATATTTAATGTGACATGCCTATTGTTTAAGACTGCTTACTTATAGTTGAAATATTTTTATAAATTTCGTTGCATTTCAGGAAAATAATTAAGAACTTTTTTCCTAATCTTAAAGGCTTTTTCAGCGAAAGAATCCTCATTTAGAAAACACATCTTTAAATGTTCGACTGAAATTAGGGTTTCTTTCCGTTTTTTTACACTAGAATGGTTAATTTCTTCATTTTAATCTATGCTATCATTTCCTGAATTATATTTTGCTAATCCGAATGAGAGATCTTTTACTCTTAAAAAGTTTTTTTTATTTCTATTATTCAGAAATATCTCTAATAATTAATGAGATTTTTTTAATCTTAATTTGCTACTGTTAACTCTTCGCGAAATTTTATCTATATATTGTTATCTGTTCATGTTATTTAATCTGGATTTATTTTATTTATAAGCGAAATGCAACGAAATTTTTAAAAAAATTTTGACTAAAAGTATGCGTTCTTAAACAATAGGTATTTCACATAAAATATAGGATAGAAGTCAAAATAGAGAAAAATTTAGAAGACGAAGCTCTCTAATTTATTTATTTATTTTATTTTATTTACTTGTTTTTAATGTTTTCGAAGAAATATTTAATTATATTCGTACATTGGTTGTTTTTCATTTAAATGCCAACTTTCAGTTATTTGAAGAACAGAAAGTATTTAATTTTAACTACTGAAAATAATATAATTTTAATCCAATTTTAACTAGGAATTTTCCAATGCGTATCTAGAAATCGTTATCCATTCTCTTTCTGTCACATAAAATTCATTTAAATGCTATATGAAGTAGATTTATTTAACAATATATGAATTGTTCAAAACTAGTGAAGTCTCTTTTGAATTATTTGAAGTAATTCATAAATTATTCCGCTATTGAAAACAAACCGTCAATTCAATTCTGGCAACTTTTCTCTTCCTACGCCCTCTAGTTGCATTCTAGGTGATATAATATTAAAATTATTCATTCATAACGTTATGGAAAAGTCTGGAACCAGAAGTGAGAAATTTTTCAATAACTATTTCAAATGTCTCCTAAGCATTGCTTATTAGATATTTTTCATTGACTCTTCCTTGAAGTGGCAATAAAATAGATACAATATAAAAATGAGTTTAGGTAAACATATATTCATGAGAATTAACAATATTAAATTTATCAATTGCCTATATCTGAAATTCTGACACTTGTTTTATTCAGGAACAGACAGGGTTTAGTTTTAATTGAACTCATTTTTTCAAAGTAAGAAATTTTTCAATAAGTATTTCAAAAGTCTCCTAAGCATTTTTTATTAAATATTTTAAATTGACTCGTCATTGAAATGGCAATAGAATAGATACAAATAAAAATGAGCGTAGGTAAACATATATTTAGGAGCATTAATAATGTTTAATTTATTAATTTTACATCTGTAATTCTATCCTCGATTTATTCAAGAACAGACATGGTTTACTTTTAATTGAACTTATTTTTTTCATTTTTTTAATTTACAGGAAGGTTTTATTTTTAATTGCACTTTCTCTTTTACACTTTTAGTCCACAGTAAAGGCTTATTTTTAATTGAATCAGTTCTTTCACTTCTTTAGTCTACAGTAAGTGTTTATTTTTAATTCAATCTTTTATTATCTACCGCTGATATGGGAATTGAAATCCAATTATAGCATTTTGTGTTTTCATCATGGATTTGAAATTGAAGCACTGGCATTCTTTCCTTTACAGGCTATTAATACGAATCATTATATATTCTTTTTCCTAACATCAGAAATAAAACTCATTTAGACAGCAGAAGAATCATATTCACGACAAGTGGAAGTCTCTTCTAAGTATTCCCATTTCTTGAGGGAACTTCAGATAACTTTCTATAATGTTCTAGGGAGAACAAGCCGTCACATTCTTTTCCGAAATTCCTTCTCTCCCACCCCTCTTCCTCTTTATTCTGACCGACATTTTATTATAATAGTAATGCCAGACCGGGGCGTTGTGCCCTGGGGGGATAAAGAATAGAGTTTGCCCTGGCAGGATTTTTGTAATATGGATTGTAAATTTCATCATTCAAATGCCGACGATTTTTATAATGTCTTTACTTCCGAAGCAAATTGAATCTCGTGATTTTCACCATCCAAACGTAAAATGATAGCGTTTATTGCTCTCACCGATCCAGTTTTTCCATTAACGTAATCCAAGATACGTTTCAGTTTTTGGCTCGTTTTTCTCAACTGAAATATGAGGGGTGGGTGGTAAGAAATGGGGGTAGTGGGGCTTCGATTCTAATCGAGGGATACGAAGCTTCCCTATTACATGCTGGGAGTTCTCATTTATTTATATTTTTTTAAGTTTTGCTTTTGTTTATGGAGAAATGCGTACACATTGGTGTTCTCACTTTCATTCCCCAAGGCTTCCGCAATTAGTTTTTATGTCCTTTTTCCAATTTCAGAGACTCAGAATAAATATCACTCATTCGATCTTTATTTTGTTTGGTCCTTTATTAATTTTTCTGTTCTTTATGAGAGGTTTTGAAATTTGCTGTTGAAGTAGAATTTTCCCTCGGAAATCGATTGTCGGATGATCTCAAGTAACATTAAAGTTGATTAGAATTATGAAGAAAATCTGATTAAATTAATTGTTTTAAAGTGTTTCATTTTATTGATGTGTAATGCAAACTGTTAACACAGAAGATTTTTTCAATTTTTTCCCCCTCTTTGAATGGGCTCCTTTTCTTTTTCTTTTTTTCATTGTATTTATTTTTTAATTTACGCTTGTAATCTGAACCAATCTGTTACTCCGATGTTTCTAAACATAAAGAAACGAAATTGCCTGAAATATAATGAAAATGAGTTTTGTTTTGTGGGTTTCAATTTGTCGTCACTTTTATATACAATTCCGGGTTTTTATTTTTATTTTTTTGGAGCTAAATAATTTATGTATGAGAAATATTTGGACATGCGTATAGTATTTCAGCATTTTATCTTATCACATGATGACGAATGTTTGAACTAGCTGTATTAGAAAATATATTGTTCATATTATGAATCGCAACTTTATTTTTGTGTTGTTTAACTTTTTCTTTGTATGAAGTATAAATCCTATACCAGTAAAATATTTTCTACCCTGTACTGATAGGGGCAAATTTTATACCAATAGAATTTATCACGTATTGTCTTCACGGATATGTTTATCCTTTATACAATTACCTTATACAAGTTTTTTATTTTCACATCCTTTTAAACGGTCCTGTATATAATGACTGTATTTATCGTTGATTAGGGGGAAAATAGGTATCATCACTAGCTGTCAAAAGGGTAGGTAAATCTTATTTCCAGTGACTTAAAGGGCGGGAAAATAGAATTTTACTCTTCCAGACTTCAAGTATTAAAAGCATATTTTGGTATTTTATCCATCCGTCATATAATGATCATTAAAAAAATTATTAATATTAAAAACTTTTCAATGTTTTTATTGCTTTTTATTTCTTATTTAAATATTTTTTATTTATTTATTGTTCGCTCCATTTTAAGGCAAAAAATTATTCTCGAGTGCTTTTTTTTAATAAATGAAACAGCTTACTTTGTCGAATCTCCTTTTTATTTCTAATTTGTGAGTTTTGAAAATTTTAAGAAGTAACCAATAATACCCTAACAGAAACAACCAAAAACAATCGATTATTTCTAAAATGGCATTTGAGTCAAAAATTGGAATTTTGTTATAAGAAAATACTGTGGTTTATATAAGTAATGAAAACCATATCTTAGTTATTCCATATAGTTTGATGGGTTTCGTGCTTATAAAGCTGTAAATAAATAACTATTTACTTATAACTATTTATTATTTTATTATAAAAAGACTTTGAACTTATCCGAAGTAGTTGCAGATAGATGCAATGTGAAAATAAAAAAAATCAATAGCAATTTTTAAAAATAAAGAAAAAAATCACTCGCTGTAGAAGGGTAAAGCGATAAAGAATATTCTAAGAATTTAATCGTCTGCTTCATTAGTTAAAATATTACTAAAATTTTTTAATAACTGTTGTACGAGAATTTTTAAATTTTAGAACTTAATTTGAACTCGAAAGCGCACTGAATATTCACAAAAAAAATGAAAATTCATTGGTTATCTCCATCTTTTTACTAAATGAAGCTAATAAATTCATTTCAGTATTAACACAAAATGCCTATTAACATCTTCTAGACATTATACGGCATTCGAAATGATGAACAATATCGTGAAGACTTTGCGCGATATCTTGCGCTTATAGGATATATAAATCTAATATGAACCATAACTGAAACATGTACTGAAACATAGACTTATTAGGAATCAAATTATAAATCTTTTTTAATAAAACAGATGCAGCAATATCCCCATAAATATTATCTAGATTCTTTCCCCCAAACCATAAATGTGTTACACTAATTTTTGCAAATATAAAAAATATAATTGTGCAGACAATTTAATTAATCTAGATTAAATTACTAGGGATGGATTATTTAAAACTTGGGGAAAAATTTCAGAAACTTTTTATATGCCCATTTGCTTTTCAGTGACTCACAGTAAAAACTATTAGAATGTTGTTGTTTTCGAATTTAGGAATAATGCATGTCCTCGAATTATTATTAAACTGAGAGATTAAAAAAATCTGATATTATTGCCAGTAAAATTATCTGAATAATAAGAGAGATACGGGACGATATCAATATATCATGTAACAAAAATTCGTCTAGACAATCGATAAAAATATATCATATAACAAAAATTCGTCTAGATAATCGATAAAAATATTCATCATCCATGTTCTGTAAGGGGAATCCATATTCGTATGTACAAAACGTTTTCTCATTAAACCATTGTACATAATAACAGATATTTAGAAGTTTGGCTTTTATTTTAATTATTAAGTATATTTGTGAAATCGTGTGTACTTAAGATTTATTCATTTTATATCACTGATATTACTATGCCATTAGCATTTTTATTTTATTACTGTTAAAACATTTTAATTGTTCTGTTCTTTGTTCGTTTATTTCCATATAAAATAATCACTGATAATTTTTTTAAATGATTGTGCCTATGTATTGTGGTACCAGAACTTCTCCTTCGGTACAAAAATTTAAAAAAAGAATCAAGCGTACCTTTTCCATTGCTTTAATATTTCGTATTTTTAGTATTTTCCGGCGATTATTTTGGAGACTATTAACCAAGAAATCTTTTCTCACGATTTTCGAATATTTTTTAATGTGTTTTCAGTTTTAGCCGCCTAATATGTATATAAATAAATACACAAATTGATAATAATTAAAGTATGAGTTTTCAGAGCTCAGCTGTAAAGTCATCACTTGGCCAAATCTAGTACCATTTCTTATAATTAGGTCATAGTGATTGGAGTTAGGGGAAGAAAGAAATTGTCTGCACGTTTGCCACCAGGGATAAAAGTGTCGGAGCTGGCTAGTGTTGAGAAGAAAAGAGACATGGGTTTTTTTTTAAAGGAATGTTTTACGTGATGTGACTAAAGCTTAATGGACATTTTAACACAAAAAAAAATTCTTTAACAATATTTTTTTTTACTTTTATAATTTATCCTTTATGATTAAAAAAGCTATGCATCATACCTTTTGCAACCATAGCTGTGTGATCAAGAATTACGTTTCATTTTGCTCGCCAAATTTTATCTTTACGATATTTGATAGCGTAAATATTAAAACGACTTGTGCACAATGTAAATGCGAATAATTTAAGAAATCGTACGAAATGCGAATAATTTTAGTCGTGTTAAAGGAATCGTACAACTCTGCACATCAGACAGGTTAATAGAGGCATGATAAATTTAACTGTTTATAATATCGTCTTCAGAATAACCATAAAAAAACATGTTGAAAGGAAACTTACCGAACATATTTCGTAAACTATATTGTGAAATAAAAAAGGGAAAGCTGTAAAAAATAAACTCTGATAAATAATGAGTAACTGATAAGTACATAAAACATCATTTAAATGTTAAAAATGCAATGTAATTATTCAATATATATTTCTGTGTTAAAATACCCATTAAATTGTACTCAACCTCATGAAGCTTTCCTCGATTTAATTTTTATACTCATTTTTCTTTTAAATTCAGCGTTCAGCACAATTTTTACACCTGGAAACGGAAACGTTATATTTTAAATTGATTCCACATGGTCTAAACTGTATGTATGCAAAATGTCGTCATGCTTACTTTTAATGTAATTTGATGATAAGTGATGATGATGATGTAAATTATCTCTAAGCATATATTTTAATTATTAACGCTTTGTATTCTTGGTGTGGAACGAAAACTTGAAAAAAGAGGTTCCAGTTTAGGTATCGTCCTTGTCATCTGATTATGGCTCAAAATTACGAGGATCCTTCAAATAGTTGCTTCGTAACCGAACATAAATATAACTAAACTTCTTGTATATTGTATTTTCACCTGATACCAGCAATTAAAAACTTTTATAAAAATTTTCATTATTTTTAATGGTATCATGGATGTTAAAAATTCTTTGTGATGTCCCATTATTGTGGGTTTTGTTTAAAAGATAAATACTACTTCTTCCTTTCGGTGGATTTTGTTCAAAACAGTTCTACCATTTGATGTAGAAACCCCATGCCACATTTCATCCATCTATTTCGTTGCATTTTGCAATTACAATACCCACATAACACACATACAGAAAGAATTAAAATATCATGCCAAAAATGTTTTTCGAACTTTGAGCATCGAGACTTTTGAGAGCTTCGAAGTTAAAATTATACAGCTAAAACACTTACTCTACGCTTTCTTTCAATAAGATTTCAGCTTTCTTTGTTATTATTATTTGAAAATGAAAACTGATTCGAAAAACAAATTGGCCTTTCATAAAAAAAATAATAATAATAAACACTAATAAATCGTAAGCATTGCTAATTTTTTAACTTCCACAAAAAAAAAAAAAAAAAAAAAAATTATCAACATAAGATTTTAAAAATATTTGATATTTTTTGCTGCAGTCAATCTTTTTACATTGCACCAACGTTAAAAAAGTAATTTGAAATACTAAAAATTAAATTATCAATCAAAATCCCCCAAAATTACTCCAAAAATCCCTTTATGCACCAACAAGGATGGTATTAATTCCACTAAAAAGTGGTAATAATACGATCTTCTTTCGCGCAACTGCTTCACAAAAATTAAACATTTTGTATTTCAGCATATCAAAATTCTATTGCATTGCTCAAATATTATGTAAATTATATTGATTTGTTACTCTGAAGAAAGACAGTAGTGTTTTTTTAATTTTAATGTTTTATAAATTGTTCTTGTATAATTAAAACATCAATGTATTATCAACGTGTTACGCATTAAAAAAATCAATGGAAATTTCTTCATGTGTGTTTCATAATTTCGTTTAATTCTTTTACCAGAAAAAAAAACTTTTTGATTTTACCCATATCTTTATCTCTTTTTATTATATACTTTTATTTAACTTGATTTGAACCATGTTGGTAAAGAGTTTTTTGTTATTGATTCGTCATTCCCTTCCTGACGAATTTAAAGAAATTTTGAACACTTGAGTATTTCCAATAACAATGCACTATTTTAACATTTTCGGAAATAGATATCATTTAATCGATTGATTTAATAAAGTTTTGATTCATACACTGGACGCCATCAGTAATTTCTGAGATAAGATCGCTTTTGTCAATGGAACTAATACGATCCTCTTTCGCGCATAAAATTATTTTTGAATATTTTTAGGCGATTTTGATTGATAATTTAGTTTTTAATATTTTAAATTACTTCTTTAACTCTGTTTCTATGTAGAAAGATTGGTTGCAACAAAAAAGTCATCAGCATTTTTAAAATCATACCTTGATAACTTTTGCGGAAGTTAAAATTAACAAAGCTTACGGTTTATTAGTGTTTATTGTTTACTATTAATTATTACTTACGAAATTCCAATTCGTTTCTAATGAATTTTTATTTTCAACTAATAATAGCAAAGATAGCTGAAATATTATTGAAAAAATACATAGAGAAATTGTTGTAGTTGCAGAATTTTCCACTTGGAAGCATTCCGAAGTGTCAAGTACTCGTCATATTTATATAAATGATTATAAATTAAAAATTAAAAGGCAATTTTTTTTCAATTTCTGATTTAAGTTCACTAATAAAATTTTATTTTACAAAATAAAACTGCCGCTACTATACTGACTATAGTTAGCTTGAATCTGAGAAAATTATTTATAAGATCCCCAATATTTATAATTATAAATTAAAAATAATGACTAAATGGTAGAAAGTAATTTAAAAATTATAAGTTCCTAGTTCACTAACAAAAGTGTGCTTTTAAAAACTGGTTTTGTTAAATTTATTTCGCAAGGAAAAGTCAAGCTTCGGTATTGCGGACTTCAGATTAATGTATTCGTATGATAATTCGTATTTAAAGGACAGAATTTGTCGATTGGTCTTGAGATTTTCTAATTTTATTAATATAGTGCGCACAGTAAAAAAAAAATAGCATTATACAATACAATTTCAGATATAATTGTCACTTTCTTCTCATATTTGATGTAACAACTGCAAAATGCATATTTTTTTAAGTGTATTGAAAACAGTATAAAAAATATATATCATAAGATATATATATATAGAAAACTGAGTTTTTATGGTAAGAATCCTAAAAAAGTTATTTAACTAAAAAACAAAATGTATTAAAAGCAAATTTTAAAGTTTATAAACACTATTTTTCCCCTCTCTTCTTTCTTTTCCGCTACTACTTCTATTTATAATTAGCAAAATAGAATATTTGTTCAACTATTTTATCGTAACATTGAGAAGTGTATTCAAGAAACACCTTCTCTTAAAATATACTCTCCAGTTTCAGGGTAGCACCAACATGTATCTTCCTCAACTTGGAACACATTTCAACCAAATCGAATTCCCGATTAAATATCAGTGCGCCATCTCTCGGAGCTTCTCCCAACTACTAGTTGATCCAGGCAGCATTAAAAGCCCCGGTTTTCGGGAGATTCCGTCATGGTTTGTGTACATCCGGTGAGATGACGGACAGTCGACTCCTGGAAAAGAACCTCGCTCACGAACCTGTTACTTCGATAGTCCGGTGCCGGCCAATCAAGTAAACTGTCACTCATCCAGGTACTTGATTACTTATCTTTTTGATTAGAAAGAAGTTCTTCCTTCAACTTTGTAGCGAATTTTCATTTTATTTCGTAAATCATTGTTTAAAAGGGCATTGTAGTTTCGGAAGAAAAATTAGAGTCAGAAACCAAACTTAAAAAGTTCGCAAACTTAGAACGCGTTGGAAATAAAAGATTGGGGGGTTCTGAGAAAAGTGCTGTGAGTGTTAGGAGTATATTTTTGTCTTGTTAGTGAATTATGAGAAATGTATTTTGTAAACCAATTTATTTTATGTTTTGAATTATTTCGAAAAATTATAAAGCGTACAGAAAAATAATTATTTTCATTTGTATACATATATATTTTTATTTATTTAGGAACAATTGCTTTGCTTTTCGAAATAAACTTAGATGTGAATGAATTTCTTGACAAATAGCCTAATTTATAGTTCGCAAAAGTATAGAAAGAAAGTTTATTTCTTTTCAATTAAAAGGCACACAATTATTCAGAATCAACTAAAATATTTTTTTCCTTCATAAAAATGTTCTCTAAGCATTCAAAGTAAAATTATTATTGACTGTCTATAAAGAAAATATACTGCGTTCATATACCACAGATAATTATTCAGTATATTAAATAATGAATAGAAATATTTATCATACTCTTTTACGTGAATAGAAAGATTTACTTAATCTTTTTAGTAACTTTCCTGTTTAAGAATCATGATAAATTATTTTGAAACAGCTTTTACGCGTCTTTTCTCTGGATAAGATAAAGTTTAACGAATTTAAATTTAGTTGTATTTACATTTTACTTATTTTTGGAATCTTAAAAAGCCTCCTACAACTTAAAATATACTTATCTTTATTATGCTGTTCTTCAAACATATTTACAAATTAATTATGAGAGAAACTGATAATCATTAAAATTTTCAGATCCATAATAATAATTCTTATTATGTTAATATTTCTCGATAAATTATTTTTTGCATAATTTTTATGTTAATCCGAATTTCATAAACTTTTCTCTTTGTGACTTCAATTCGATCAGAAGGATATTGATGTGAACGCCAAAAAAGGAAAAGCAAATAAAAAATTAAAGATTCATATATAATAACTGAACGAAAATTCATTTAAAAATGGTTCTTTTAAAAATTCTAACAAATTAATTAAATCAAGGTAATTTTTACTTATAAATTTTGAAATATTTGACACTGTCCCCGTGAAAGATGATTACCTCACTTTGAAACACGGGACATTTAAAAAAAACTATTATTATATTAAATTGCAATACTTTTATTCAATAATAGGAAGAAAGAAAAGTGCTATTTGCATATAAAAATAAACTAGGAAGCAATAATATGAAAAAAGCATCGAAAAAAGGTACTGATTCATTTTAACATCGTTTCAAATTATTCTCCATTTCTGAAATACATGAAAATGATTCATCAAAATATTCAGTTTCAATTTCATTGCTTATTTCGAAGCGTACATCCAAAGCAATTTCTTTATTACGTTTCGGAAGTAATGACTAGTGGAGAAAAAAAAATTAAATTGAAACAAGACTATCATGAAACGTGCTCATGAAACATTTGGATGAAAATCGAAATACAATAAACAGATAACTCATCCTTTTTCTCAACACCAAATGGATTCTGACTACTGCTCCCTTATCTCTTTCCGTCATTTATCATTTTTTTTTCAATTTCATCATTTTTTTTTCTATGTTGAGTAATATTTGTATCAAATAACATTCTTTAATGTTCGGGGAAAATCATCCAGATGACTTTGGTGGACAAATGATTAAATGCAAAAGAATTTATTGATCCCTGATGCTTTGTTTGTTTTTCAAATAAAACACGTGGTGTTGTTTCGCCGATGATAGAGCATTTAAATAAAGGAAGTTATTTATTCTAAATAATTTAATCATGCCTCTGTGCTTTTCAAGGGCGGAAGCATGTAGTACAAACTGATATATGAAAAGATGAAAAATAAATGAAGTATGATTATTTGTTATTTAAACATTTAAAAGCCGAATGGTTAGAATAGGATTGTAGATGAAATCTAACTGTCGAAAAAACATTAAATTTCGATGGCAAGCTTTTCATAGCACGAATTGTCCTAAAATGTTCAAAAAAAAAATGAATGATAAGAAAAGATATGCGAATATACCGTAGTATAAATTTAATTAGTCGCTGTCGAATAATAATTCAGTCACAATCATGAGGGATTGTAACTGGTTTTACAGATATTAACAATTACTTTAATCAGAAAAATGTTAATTAATTAGCGATTGTAAAATAGAAAATTCTGAGGTAAAAGAAAAAAAATACTCTCTAAAATTTTCTAAAAATAAATAATAGGAGGAGATACGCGAATTTTTCATAGTATAAACATGATAGCCGTCGTCGAATGATATTTTAGTCATAGTTGTGATATAAATATTATTTATCATCTTCGAATGAGATTTCAGTCATAGGCACCCTGCATAAAAATTATGAATTGTAATTGGTGCAATTGATATTACAATTGTTTTAAACATTGAACTGATTATTTAATTGATTAATTCAAAGTAAAAGGTTCTAAAATAAAAAAAAATGAAAATTTGCATTTTTAACAAATTGTTGGTATACTGCTAAAAGCCAAAAGAAAAATAAGTGAAAGTTCTCTTGTTGTTTTACTATATCATCTCATTGTTTTACTATGTCTTATAGTTGTGTTGTTTAACTATGTCAGTCTCGGAAAAAATCAAGCGTATTAATGTATATGTAATATACAATATTTAAAGCGTACATATTGGTTTGTTATATTCTTTCTGTTACGAAGATGGCAACTTAAAACACTGAGAGCACATTGCCTCGTTTTACTTTTTATTTTGACTTTGTCATTTTTGTCAATACACAGACAGAATGTTTCATTTTTTTATGTTTCTATGAATTCTAAAAAGTTTATTACCAAAACTAGGTCTTTTCGTGTCAGCAGACTTTCTTCCTTACGAAGTTCTGTAAAGGAATAAGCTAAGTAATAAATAACCTGCATTCGTATTTCAGTTACTGCTACAGTTACCATCGATATGGTAATTAATTTACTGTTGACGATTTCAGATAGATTTTACTTTCCCTATCAAAAAATTGTAAACAGGGTGAGGCATGCTAAATAATTCACCTTTGGATGAAGAATTTGTTAGTATATGTCCGAAATTGTAATCGTATTTTATAACATGATTCATTTAATGAACAAATAATTGAACTTGATGAAACCATAATTTTCTCATGCCTATAAAATTTCAGATTTTTAAAAAATAAAGATTTTAATCTTATCAGATAGCCAACAATGAGTCATATTTTTATCACTTAACATATTGCCTAATTTTAATTTTAAAAAAGAAAGACCATTTCAATAATCGCTGTCATGCTACACATAAGTAAAACCTGAAATTTTTATTTTTTGCTAATTTCATCGATACCAGCTACCACGCCTAGAAATTGTTTCCTCAAAATTTGATTCACATTTGCTATTAGCATTGTGAATAAGAATTATTTTTTGTCAAGAATTGCTGAACTCATTTAAATTTTGTTTAATACTAGAAAATCAATTTTACGATTCAGATTGAAGTACCATGTCAGGTACATTCAAATTTCCTTGGAATGTTAATAAAGCAACATGACAATATTTTCATTTCTTTGTCCACAAACTCTAAGCATTAGTTTCCAAAAATTGTGTTTTTACAAGTGAAAACAAGAAACATTCTTGGATCTTCAATATCCAGGAGTAATTTGAATATAAATATGTTTAAGAAAGAAATTCCAATAAAATGCAACACCATATGGTGCCTTTATGTGTGGGCGTCTTTTATATTCGCTTGTGCTTGGTATTAAGTCAAGCTTATATATTTTATAAACAGTTGCAAGAAAAAATAATGACATAAAACATTAATTTTAATTCTTATATTTGTTGTTGAATTATTTCAGTGCATATATTTATTTCTTTGCGCTTTACTGAACTAGTATAAAATTCTTAAAAGATTCTTACATTTTTTATTAGTTTTAAATTTTAATTCTTACAAAAATCACCCATGTTTTTATAACAAAACTTCTGTGTTGATATTTTCTAATGCATATGTATAACATTACGCGATGAGATGCGACTTACATTTTAAAATTCGACTCATAAAATTTTGAATAATCGTTATTTAGAAATATTTCATTAATTTGTTTATGAACTAAAGAACCCTTAAGTTACCTTGCATTCCAGATATTTATAATCAGCAAATTCAGTTTTAAATGAAATATAATGTTACCAAATGTTGCCTTTTGTATTACAAAATATAAAATTAGTCAATAAAAACATGATAATATATAATCTGTCATAAATCTAGCACATTAAACAGTTAAAAATAAAAAAAAAACATCATAAAAAAAATTCGTTTTACAAAAAATATCTAATTTTTAACCGAACTATAAATTTCACAAAGAGTACAAAAATATCTTAAGATATTAATTTTGTGGAGATTTAGCTCATATGTGATTTATTTGGTGAACGTATTAATTATTTTTTCATCGATTATTATATAATATTTTCCAGGACTAATTCTAATATTATATTCGATATTCCCTTCATCGAATATAATATTACAGCTTCAGGATAGTTCAGGATTCTAGAAAGTTGAACAGTAAAATAATATAATCTCTTTTGCGCAATATCAAATTTAGAATCTGACTTTCTCTTAAATTGCATAAATCAATCAAAATGCATTTTTCATGAAGTAACCTTTAAAAAAGCATCGTACTTTCATGATACATTCATTACATTCACGTGCATTCATTAGATCCGTTTTGTATCGTTTGTATCAGGACATTACGATTAAAAACTATTGTGAT
Source organism: Argiope bruennichi (assembly GCF_947563725.1). Taxonomy (NCBI): domain Eukaryota; kingdom Metazoa; phylum Arthropoda; class Arachnida; order Araneae; family Araneidae; genus Argiope; species Argiope bruennichi. The sequence continues at coordinate 42,574,978 of NC_079162.1, read as the reverse complement.
GATTACATAGTCTTAAGAAAATAAATCTGCTTCATCGATTATTTTTATCTTTTATTTATTTATTTATTTATTATTTTTTTTTGTAAAAGATATTATTTGCTTTTTTTGCTTATTAAAGTTTGCTTACTGATAGAAAAATTATTTTATGAATAAGTTTTTGAATCTGTCCTTAGTTAATTTTTCCCAAAAGATATTGACCCGACTTTCTGTCTAAGATTTAACAAATCGAAGGGTTGAAGACTCCTAGTGTGAAGAAATGTGTGTTGATTTTTCCCACCGGAGCGTGTGATTCGGTATGTTTTTCTTTTTCTTGCTTCTCTGTCTACGAACATTACTTTTGACTATTTCCGTCACATGACAGTTTGACGATTACTTCTTTATTTGCTTAAGCAAGGCCAGTCTTGAGGAAGTAACCCAGTGGAAGAAACCAACAGTCGACCCATTCTAATATTGACGAAAGCTCGGAGAAAATAAAGAACAAAAGTACAAAAAAAAGAAAAAGAAAACTCGTAAAGGAAACAGAATGCATTCGCTAACGGGAGGTTTCCATTATCAAGCTTTTGTCTTCGACACTTTATCTACACACGCATTCTTCTTTTAAGTCCATAACCTTCAAAGAAACTCTAAGATTAACAAAATAGAGTTGTCAGTAGAAATTTCCATTAATTTTGTTTGTTAAATCAAAGAAAAGACAAATGTTTAGAAGAAGGAGAAGACTGAAACAGCTGTGGCTGTGCAGCTGCAACCTTCAATGGATTTGAACAATCTTATATAAAACAAAGAATAATCAACAAATGTACTTAAAAGTAGCTTTGCAAATCGTGTTAATATAATAGAATGTGAATAAAATATTCTGCTAGTGTGTTACAAAGGTAAATTTTATTTAAAAAAATAGTAATCAAAAAAATTGAAGGTAGAAATATTCTAAGAATGTATTTAAAATGCATTGTATAATATAATATACATTATAATACATGATAATATAATAATACATCACATAAAATGTAATTAGAGATGCTTAAAATGTTAAAAGAAATTACTGCATTATGCAGATGCTCTGGAATTTGATTGAAAATATATCCACATATTACGGACTGTTTTAGCACATAATAACGAAACCAAGTTGAATTAAAATGTTCCATTAATTATTAAATCAAAAAAGATTAATATTTATGTAAATAGTAAGCGAAAAAAATAATAGCATCTGTACAGTAAGCTCCGATAAATTTCATGGCCTAATGAAAAATAATGAAAGAAAGCATATTTGAAAAGTATATTATTATGTATGGAAATTCAGCAAATAATATTAAAAATTATTTTAAAAGGATATGATACATAAAAATTATCTGACAGATTTTCACTGAAAAAATACGCTCATGTAGAAGGAAATTTCAAATTCATTTTACAGAATAGAAATTTTTTAGAAATTTTATATTTGATATACTATGGTATATAATATTTAAAAAATAATTTAATTTGTATATATTTCCTAAGCTTCAACTTTTTTTTTCTTACCGACAAACTCGTAAATTATTACATATAGTTCTTTCAAACCTTCAAGAATCTTTTTTTTAAAGCTACGAATAGTTATAATGAACTCAAAATGATAAAATAGTAATAATAATAATAATAAATCTTATATTTTTATCCAAAATTTTGTTAGATGCATTTCCTCGAAAGTGGGTAATAAAAATTTTGAATCAAATCTTTTGGAAGTGATTAATCATGACACTGCCACAGAAGAAAATGTTTAACTGTGACTCTATCACTTTCTAGATCTAACGTACTTGAATCTTTCCCCTTTTCAAAGAGGTTCTCGGAAAATACTTTTTTTCCCCCTTTCTCAAAACTCAAACTTAAAAATATAAACGATCGAATTCACTAAAAAGCTTTAAGTGGATGGGAACTTTGCAGTTAGCAGAAATTGGCCAAAATACGAAATTCCCTTTTTTATATTTTATTTTCAAAATATATTCTTCAGATGAAACAAACTAACACTGAGTAAAATGTTAGTTCTTAAATAAAATGAATAATTAATGGCTTCAGATAAATAAATATATTTTTATAACTTAAATCGATATTTTTTTTTAGATTTAAAGGTAGGAAGATGGATGGAGCATTTGAAATACGTTTAAATCTGTAAAAACATCCATTTACAATAAAGTTTTTAAGATTCACTTTCACCTCTGATGCGTTTTAATTTTTAAGGAAATTATATAAAATGTATTGTAAGAATTTCTTTTTATGCAATAAAATAAATCTGATATGCACTTTAGATTTTGGCGTCCTTCAGTTAATTGAAAATCAAATTTAATTTTAAAAATTCAAAATTTTAAAATTAAGTTAAATTTAAGCAGAAGATATTTCCAGACAATTCACTTTTTAATGAAATTACAAAGTCATACCAATGTATTTGTGATAATAATGTGATAATAATGGATATTTCTGATAATAATGATAATTATTTTAATTATAATAATGTAATATATAATGATAACTATTATAATTATAATAACATAATACATAATGATAATTATAATAATAATAATTTTATGTGATAATAATGAATTTTTTTAATTACAATTAGGTTTATTAAAATAACATATTCAGTTAAAAGATATTTCAGTTTTTAAAGATATTTGAGGCATTTGTATTTTTAATTTCATAGATCTAAGTCAATGATTCGGAAAAAAATCAGCTAATAGTCCCCCACCCTTTTATATCATGAATTCTAACTTGAAAAAAAAGTGTAAAATAAAGAAAAAAATTTCCATAAATTTTGAGCATCGATAAAATTTCGTATTAATTATTTATTCATTAAAATAAAATAATTATTTTTATACTCATTAAAGAAAACGTATCGCCTTTAAAATTAAACACTTGAAAAAAGCTATGTGAATAACTTCTAAATTCGTATAGCTTTAAAAAATTGATATGAAATGTCGACAATTAATGTTTTAATTTTGACTCGCAGTATGCGAGATAGCTTATCATAGCGTCTGAGGTTAACTCATGACGTTTCAGAGCTTCTGAAAATGCGCTAAAAATATATATTTACGAAATTTCTATTAAAACACTAAAATATTTCAACTGGATTTTCCAAAAGAATACCAAAAATGTGAACATTTTCAGTTAAATTTTGTCATGGCTGAATAAGAAAATAAATACAAAATCACAATGCGTTTACTTTAGCATTTAATCTCATTTCGTTTTCGTAAGATTGTTTTACATTTGGCTATTTTTATTGAGAAGAAGCTAAATTTTCAATGAAATTTTTTTTAAGAAAAAGGAGGGGTAAAAACTTGTTAAAAAAATCTGAAAGTATATGATTAAGGCAAATAATCTCCGAACATGCATTTTAATTCTATAATTCCTATACCTTTACATTTCACATTAATAAAAAATTTTAATATAAAATGTTAATAATAACTATATCATTCCTAAACCTAATCCTCAAATTTTGCATTAATTAGATTATCATTTTTTTTATAATAATTATTAGTGGCTTCTTTATCAAAATGACAGTCGATTGTCCTATACAACCAGGAAATATTTAATCAGATGAATATTGAAGAATTTGAATGGTTATCCAAACTATCCACAGCAGTCTCATCACATTAAGACGAATCGAAATGACGATTTCGATCCATGCAAATCGTCCCTCATTAGATACTATGGCCATTGGCTAGCAAGCCAATGGCCATAACATCCGAGAGAAAGCTTTCTAAATAGCAGCACTTCAAAACTTGGTACAAAGTTGGGATGTATGAATTGATTCATCCAAAATTAAGATTTATTACGAATACCCATATTTTGGAATCCATTTGATTTATTTTCCGAACATTGAAAAATGAGCACTTATCTTTATTTATATATTAAGTAGCTTTCTAAATTAATAGTTAAAAAGAATTATAAAGGCTTTTAAAAAAGTTTCAAAAGTAGTTCCGTTATTTCAAAAATCGTGTAACGCCGCTTTTGGTTTGCTTAGAAAATGAGAGTGGTGACGAGGAAAAGAAATCGGTACAACGTTTTGCTAAGTCTTTCGAATACATAATATCTAAAATCATATTGCGAAACTTCAATTATATTTTGATGTTTAGTTTTAAAAATTAACTTTCTAACGAGTGAGATATTTTGAAACATATCTCCAAATTCTGAGTCATTGCCAGATGGCGAGGTCGTCTGGGTCTGTAATTAAATTTCCACATTTTTATTTGAAACGTTTAATCTTGCTTTCCATTCTTCTTTTCAAAATAGAATTAACGCTCAAGATACCTATCCTACAGTTTTCAGCTAAAAGAAAATAAGCATATTTTCTGCTGCATTCTATAATTTATGTTTCCACCTGATCAAATCCTCGAGTTCAGTGTAGAGTCAATTCAAAATACTGAACATCTATCTCAATTTTCCAAATTTTAAAACCGAAAGGAAAAAAAGTGAATTTTTCGCTACCAATAACGAAAACTCCCAACTTTTTAAACATCTAGTATGAACAATACTCATTTCTGATGTGAAAAAAGTTAAGTATATTCGTTATTGTTGGAAAGTTTTGGTTTTTCTTCTATTTCGTTATTATTGTGGTACGTTTAATCTTTTCTTCTTCTTATAAAATTTTGAAACTTGAGAGAGATGGTGTTGCCTGTTATGTGATAATATATAATATATACTAAACTGATTAATTATACAGCAAAAATAATGGCTGTGTTTAAATAAGAAAATATGGTCGATGAAATCAGACTTGTGTGATATTCATGCTCTAATTAGATGCTCCTATAGAAATTTCTTCTATTTCTATTGTTAAAAAGTTAAATTAATTTCCTTTCTTACGATTCTAAATCACAAAAAAATTGTCAATAAATGTTTTTAAACTAACTTTTGAGAAGGAAGAAATTCGGAATGATCAAACATGAGGTGTTTCTGGAAATAAATCGAACCCACTTTCCCTCTAGTCAAATAATAAAAGAAATTATAACGTAACATGTATAATGAAAATCTAAGTATTCGGAGGAGAAGCACTAGTCTGATAACTACGAATTATTTCTTAAAAGTTCTATAAAAACAATTTGTTAGATCTTGCAATATGTTTCATTTTGTTGCTATCAAAATAAAGAAAAAAGTCAATTAAGATATTCGTCCTTTAAAGTAAACACTTTTATCCAATTTTATCTTGTTTAATGTTTATTAAGATTTCACTCAATTCAAACGATATTTCACTCAATTCTCAAATATTTTGGAGTTTTGAAATCTTGTATACTAGTGTATTGTAGATATAATAAGCTACTTTATTGAATTAATTACTGCTAATAATAAATTAAATAGATATAATAAACTACTTTATTAATTTAATTATTGCTAATAATAAATTAAATTGATATAATAAACTACTTTATTAATTTAATTATTGCTAATAATAAATTAAATTGATGTAATAAACTACTTTATTAATAAATCGCTATTGTTATTGATTTAATTATGAATTAAATTAATTAAATTCTACATCAATATCGTCATTTGATAGTGAATACAGAAAAATATAGCCACCTGATTAAAAAGGGAAAAACTTTTAAGATAAAATATTTCTTTTGTTTAGTACTAGAATAAAGGCGCGCGTGTGTCTTAAGATTGTTTTTAATTAAATTTATTTTCAAATTACTGATAAAAATTTCTGAGAGTAAAATTTATTGCAAAAATAAAGAAAAGGCATGAAATTCTCACCCAAATATTTTTTATGAAAATTTTCCGGCTTATAACGCGTTCCATGAAGCCACAATGTTTTCTTAGTGATGTCTCCGTTTCCAGACCAGAAAACTATCGGTTGAGCAATCGGCAACAATAGATTTGCACTATATCTGAGCATGGTGTACATTAAATCAGCTCTGTTGTTTCAAATATGCTCACATCCTTACGTCATGAAAAGTTTAAAGAGCGAAATGCTCGTCTTTAGGTCATTTTTCATACATTTCATAATCCTTATTAATGCCTTTAAAAGCTTTTTTGTAGCTTCAATGCAAAAAATTAATGAGACAGATTAATTAAAAAAATGTACCTAAATAATAACTGCGCTTAAGTAAAAATTCGGTTATTTAAAAAAAAACGCTTAAATAAAAAAAAATTTAATTAGTCGACATTTTACTAAACTTTTGACATTTTTCTTCTCTGACATTTTACCTTTCAAAAAGATAATACCTAAGAATAAATGAAATCTTGATTAAAAAAATTTACCATACCATGTCAGAGAGTGGAGAAAAAATAAGATAGTAAAACTTCAGTCATTATCAAAAATTAAATGGTATTAAGGACCTTAATCCGAATGATGCAAATAAGAGAAGTTAGCTTTCTGATGCATTTGAGAATAAATACTTATGAACTAAAATTGTTTTCTTTTAATCCGCTTTCTAAATTTTGAAAAAAAAAATATCTTCTCCGAGATAAAATAATTGTGAAGTTGATTGCGAAACGAAACAATAAGTATTATTTCCAACCGAATTTACATTCCTAGGTCAAATAAAGCTTGCACAATTCTGTTTGAAATAGAATACTAATTAGCTAATTAAAAATTAATTCCCTAATTAATGTGCGTATTAGTCTGTATCTTCTTATCCTTAATTTTTTTCTTTTTTAAAAAACAAATAATTTAGGTTTTTAATGAAAATTTCGAAAAAAAAATGTCCTCTAATGTAATAACATATGCTTATGTTTTATGAATTTTTTTTCTCGCCGAGCATTGTTACAATGTTTGCTTCAGATACTCTTATGGATATAATCGCATTCCTTTGCAGGAAGTGAACTGAACAAAATTCAAATAGAACTTACTATAAAACCATTTTAGATGCCCGCATTAGTGCGTAGGCAAATCCGAATAATATAATTCTTGAAATCGTAAAAAAAAAAAAAAAAAAAAAAAAAAATGAAGTTGAGTTATAAATAAAAAAAAAAACACTAGCAAAAACAGAGATTATGTTCCAAAGCACATGCTGTTATATTATTTTTAAGAAAAATGTTGTTCATGGAGGCAATTTTTTCATTAAAAAAATGACGTATAAAGATGTATTAAATATTGTTTGAAGTTAAAGATATTTTGAAAGGGAAAAAAGGCTACTTAAGAAGAAATATTTCATTCCTATGCAACATTTTTAAATATCTGAATATATCAAAAGTGGATTAAGAAATATTAAATGTTATTTTCTTTTTTAAAAAAAAATTATATTACGCATTATTCGAAAATATTTCTATTTTAAACTTAAACACTTTTTACACTTAACTCTTATAACTCTCATGTAATTTCCAAATGTTTCTTATCCCGTGCCAGAGAAACCATGATGATCGTGGATTTCGCCCAATTATCTTACCTTGTTACAGTATAACCTAATTGTACAAAGATTTCTTTAATTATTTTCTTTACCTTGTTAAAAAAACTATTGTGTATTCGTATTTTACGGGAGTCCGTATTTTCTTACAAAGGTCAAACTTTTGAAAACTCTTTCAAACTGTACATTATTAGGACATTTATTTAACACATTTTTAACTGATAAGGAAATATTACACTCCATTTATATTTGCATTTATCAAAATATAGAAAAGCTAACATAAGTCTGATAGTTCATTAGAACAATCGCCGGAAAACTAACCAGAAGATCCCTGACCGGAATCTCCAGATGAATAACAAATATGATAGTAAGAAAAATAATAATAAAAACGATAAGTAGAAAATGCTGATGAATTGAGAAATTTTAAGAATTTGGCCAATTATCTAACAGGCTAAATTTTAAGAATACTTTTAACATTGGGAACTTCGTTGTACAATATAGGAATACATGGCATTATTGGAGCACAGTAATTAAGCAATATAACAATTTATATTTTATACAGTATCGATATTGTAAAGCAAAATTATTCAATATTTTTTCATTTTTCAGAATTATGATACAATGTGCTATTTAGAATATATAAATTTTTGCTTATTAGTAATCGTGGTATCTATTGAAACAAAATTTCTGAAAGCATTTTACTATATTTTTTTAATAAACTAAACAATTTCATTTTATTTTTATTTTTGAGTACTTATTAATCTATTTAAAGTCCTATAGCAACCAACTGTACATTTTGTCCTATTCAAAATATTTTATAAACAATCACTTTTACATTATGTTTGTTGTACTCTTTGATAAAACTGAATCTTAAAAGTTTTTCAAGGAAATTTTTATTGGTTCACTGGCTCACAATGCTTAAATGTAGTCAAAATTAATAATATTCTTATTCTCCTTGTGGGCGGAAAATTAATTTGGACTAAGCTGAACTTTGCAATATTAATTCTATTAGACACTTGTGTTTAAGTATTCCTTCTATCATTACTGGATGTGAATTATAGGAAAATTATTCATTCTAACTATTAAAATATTAATTACTTGGATGAACAAATTAATGTAGTCTTATATTCTTTGTGGAATTTGAATCGTGGAAAATTCATTCATTCTAAACATAGCAATATCATTTATACAAAACGTCCAAATTAGTTTAAATATTTTTATTTACTCACAGAAAATTCACATACTGAATTCTGTTTGAACCTCACTTAAGATTCCTCAGCAAATGCAGTTCTATTTTCTTTATGCTTGGTAAAATATGGAAAATTCATGCATGCTAAACAAAGTAATATTTGTTATATCAAATACCCAAATTTAGTTAGAATGTCCTTATTTTCTCGTTGAGGATTATATTTCATAATGAATCTTGTTAGAATATTCTCTTAAGAGACACTAATGAATACAGCCTTATTTTCCACACAGGATGTGAATGTGGAAAATTCCTACATGTTAAACATTGTAACATTTATTATATAAAATACCCAAATGAGTTACTTTGTCCTTCTTTTCTCACAGGAAATTATACTTTGTAATGAATCATGTTAGAATGTTCACTTGAGATACATACCTTAATGAATATAGTCTTATCTCACGAATGCTAATTATGTTTATTCACGAATGTTATCACGAGTCTTATCTCACGAATATTTATTATATAAGAATCTCAAATTAATTAATATCCTTATTTTCCTATAGAAGATTATATTTTATAATGCAAATTGTTGGAATGTTCAGATGAGATGCCCTAATGAATGCAATCTTATTTTCTTTACAGGAAGTGAACTATGGAAAATGACCTTAAATCGATCCTTTCTCTATTGCCACTGATACCATTCATCTGCGCTGCTGCAGCAATAAACAGCTTAGGTAAGCCACCTATTTCTGATGGGAAAGAACGCACACCTAGCGAGCCCCGAAACTGCTTCTTAGCATGAAATCTTTTGTTTCGACTGCGTGCTTCTAAAAACGGGTGGTTCACCCAGCCAATCAAATAGCCCTGTTTTTACCTACGGTCACGTTTGTTTGGTCAGTCCCCATGTCTTTTTTGAATTCACTGTATCATTCTAAGAAAGCAAAAGTAGCGGAAACGAAATTATCTTTCCTGTCGCAACCTTTTAACACACAATATTTACGACAGAAATACGAAGGTGGGTTCTTTTTATCAAAAGCTCCGATAAATTTGGCGATTTCGTGACTAGATGTACTAAAATAATTTTGGTTAGTTAAATGGGGAATATCAATACAGTTGAGATATTTATTTTGCTGTATTTAATCATGTAGGCTCGTGTGTCCTTTGCAGACAGCAAATATGAAGTGCCTTCGAGCAGCATAATGTTTAGAAAGTTCCAGAATGTAATTCTTGACCCACATTTCCATCTTTATATTGATTTATCGATGATAAAAATTAATGCTACAAGCATCTTATAATTTTAAAACTTTAAGTGAAGTAATATAATTGAAAAATTTGTGTTATATTTAAACAAAATAAATCAATGATTTTTTTTTATTCAAAATAATATAATTTCGTAGTTAATCATGAAGGATGCTGTTTGTACAAAAGGTTTTTGAATATTTCACAATATTTACGGTATTCCTCAATACTGTATTCTAACTTACGATGTTCTCCAATAAGCACTCCATCTTATGCTACTTAAATGAGATAACTATATAAATGGAAATGCTATGACTTGATTATCATGATTATTTAAGAGAAACGATATGGAAGGTTTATGTTAAACGATTATGAATGATTTATGAATTTGAGATTATGAACTTATGTTAAGCTTTTACACCTAGTAAATAAATATTCCTTTATTCAAAATAACATATTCCTTCGAAACGTATGCCATACTTTTCCGCAGGAAATTTGTCCTTGAATAATCTACGATAATGCACAACACTGACAATATCATGCATTTTCAATTGTGCTGCACTATTTTGTTCAATATCGTCCGTCTTGTTCTACTTTATTAAGATAACATGATAACAGACCTCATCGTATTAGTTCTCTATAAAATGCATACAATAAATGATCTCTATTTAATAAATGCATTTCGATATCGGTGCTCATTTATTATTCAGTTTGGTAATATCCTGTCTCGGCATTTTCTTGATTTTTCTTCTGAGATGTCTGAACTTTTGGTTCTTCAATGGTTTCCTCTGTATCATAACATCTTTATATTTAGCATTTTTATATACATTTTCATCACTGGCATAGACAAAGCTATCGAGTGGCATATATTTTGTTTCAAAAGCAAGCGTGGAAATTATTTTGTTCAATAAAAAAAATATTGAATAGTAAAAACACATCCTAGAATGTACTTTTATAACGTAATCTCAATTAAAGTTTTCTCTTATTTTAACCCTTTAAAGGGCCATTTTATTCTAGTCATATTATGTTAAAATATTTTTAGGCTTGAAATTAGAATAAGAAAAGGGATTCATCTAGCTTATTAGATAAATTTAATTTGATTAATTAACTAATTTGGTTAATTAATAATTAACTAACATATCAAGACACATCATTTTGTGTAAAATAAAGAACTAAAGCATCTAAGTTTCTGCCTTTCTAAAAAGATTTGTCAGAACTTATGCCAACTTACATAAATTCATACAAAGATTGATAAATTTGGTGGGACGCATACTTCCCACGGCCCTAGAAAGGGTTAAAATATTATATTTTTATGGTTTTCCTGACTTTTCTCTTTATTGCAACTGAATTGATTGCAATAATTGTTTTTTCTTAAACATTCAAATTCGTAGCAATAATAATTGAATAAAATTTATTTGAAATTTCAAACATATTTGTTCTTTCTGTAATCATCTGTCAAATCTGTTGGTCTTAAATTATTTCGCTTTTCAGCTGATGTCTTCCTTTTGCCATATTACTGACATTCTGATATCTCTTATGGAATAATGGTTAAAACTTGAAATGGGTGACATTTATTTTGATGAAAATCAACATTTTGATATTTATATTTTAAAACATTTTTCAGAAGGGGTTTCTCTGACCTTATTTCAAAGAATAAAAGATCATTGCAATCTATTTCAAATATTTTTATTTCCCTTTTTCGGTGGATACTTTTTAAAGTTTCAAATATCTTCTATTAATAATTATTTTTTCTCTTATTGCTTCCGTGAATCGATCCTAGCAAATCCATTTCCGATTCCGTAAAATTTCGAATTATTCCCATTGTTTCAACTTTCTTCTGAAAATTGATTTTAGTTTTTAATAAGTTGCATCTCATTATAACACCTTTACTTTTCTTTTCAATGAAATCATTTTAGCTAATCTAATTCTACTTTCTGTTAATCTGGATGTATAAAGACCTGCAAAAATTTTTTTAACTTATCTGCTTTCTGGTAAATATTATCTCTAGTTTCAAATAACTTGCACCTTATAATTATTTTAATCAGTTCAATCGATACATACCACTCATTCCATTTGCATTCCAAATAAAAACGTATTTCTTTTATTACCAAATTTGATGCCCCAAGGATTGAATTTTTATTTCTTATACACATGAGTGTTTTACCGCTATAACTAATATGCCCGAATAAATATTTAATAATTTTTATATCCAAATAAATATCTAACTGTCACTTCTTTTGCTTATTGCTTCAATGAATATATTTCAACAAACCTATTTCTGATTTTTAAAAAAATAATATTTCAACTTTAGCTACTTAAAATGTTATAAATAGGCATTTTCTTAAGGAAGTTTATTTTCATATAATTTGTATATGACCCAACTGATCCCAAAGATAATCGCCCCTACTTCTTTTGTAGCTTCTGGAATGCATTTCAAAAAGTCCGTTTCTAATTCCAGAGACGTAATTCTTCAATTTTGGTTACGCAAATATCCCAACTTTATATATTTTTTTTCAATCATTATTTGTTTCATAAAAACAGTTCTTGTGGTAATGATTTCATTTCAAATAATTATTTCTTTCTTTTACCCCTTTCAGAACTGCATTTCAAAAAACAATTATAATCCCAAAAGTCATAATTCTTCAACTTTATTTACCTGAAAATAGCTATTTTCATTTTCTTAATTAACATTTCAAAGAATATCCAATGTAGTAAGGATATTATTATTGATACTTATAATTCAAATAACTTCTATTTCTATTTCATTTCTTTTATCACTTTTATTAATGTATTTCAAAAAGTCTATTTTTGATTTCAGGAGAAATAATCCCTCAATTCTGACTAAATAATAAGCAGTTTCCTAACTACTTGACCATTATGTTTAAGCAATATCCAGTCTAACGATGCTCATTTTGTTTCAAATAAATAATATTTTATAAATATTTCTTTCTTTTTATCACTTCTATAGCAGCATTTCAATAAATCATTTCCAATCCTCCTCCCCCCCCCAAAAAAAATTATCTCTTCAACTTTGGTTACCAGAAAATCGCAAATTTCATTTTTTAAATTTCCATTTGGCAGTAAAATTCACTTTATATCCACAAGAATGTTGTTTTGATTTCTAACACCTTATGTCCAATAATTACTTTTTTTATTGCTTCTGTGAATGCATTTCAAATCAATTTCCTATTCCAAGAGACATCGTCCTTCAAAAATGACTACCTGAAAATAGCGCTTTTTTTTTTCTCATTATCTATTTGATACTTGAAAATCATATCCATTCTCTTACAATTCTGATGCAAATAATTTTTATCTGATAATTACTTCTTTCTTTTATCGCTTGACTGGATTCCGGCAAATCCATTTCTAATTCAAAAAATTCAGTTTTAGCTATCTGAAGATGACAATTTCCATTTGAAACCAATTTTCATTTTTTTATATATATGTTTTTAATTTCAAAAATAATTGCACCTGATATTTCATTAATTATTTATTTCCTCGTTTCATTAACTGCATTTAAACAAATTTGTTTCATGTCCCTAAAAATAAATATAATTCTTCGAAGTATAGAAACCTGCAAACCGCAATTTCCATTTGAAAGTAATATCCATTTTCGTTACAATATTGTATTGGATTCAAATATCTTGTATGTAATAATTATTTCTTTCTCTTATTGCTTCCAGAACCACATTCCAACAAATCCGTTTCCAATTCCCAGAAACATAATCCTTCAACTTTAGCTACCTGAAAATCAAAATTTTTATTTTCTAACCGTTTGACATAGTAATGTCATGATCTTATAACTCTTCCGACAGCAATACATCCCCTTTCCTTCGAGAGCGGACTGACATGGCAGTTGAAATATTGCCCTTTCCTCCGTTCTCTCAGATTTGCAACAAAAGTTGATGTCCGTTTGAGCAGAAAGAAAAAAATTCAACTTCCCCACCACCTAGTCTCCCTTGCATTCCTCTAACGTCCGGATTTGAAGTTTGGAGGAAAATATGTAGCTTGTATATTCCTTTTTCCATGAAAAAAATGAACGAAACTATTTCCAACTTGTAGTATTTTAGAAATGGAGATATCATCTTAAGATTGTCTGAAAATTACTAAAATAGAAAAACCAGATATCTATAAATCGAAATAATGGTTTGCATTGTCGCAGAAATATTTCAAATTTTTCTGTTCCCTGTATAGATATTTGCAAAACAATACGAAATCGAGTTAGGGACGTCTATGTTGTTGCTTTTGAGTGGTTTGTGTCGCAGTAGAATTGATTTGTTCAAGTCGGTTAATTCTGACAAAATATGAAATACTTCTCGCATTTCCCCATACTTCTCTGTGACAGCACATATATAATCTAGCACTTTCCTGTCAAGGTACTACTGATCATTTTCGCTCGATTAATCACACCACGTAAAAACTCTGCTTTATTTTTCATAACTGTTTGGATACAAGAAAAGCATTTCCGTGATTCCGCTTTTTTGTCGTAGAATTCTGCGCATGGATAGAATTGGTACTATTTGGGATACTACTGTTTACCTGATAAGTGTACTTTGATTAAATGAAGCTGAGTTTGTGAAGTCTTTCACAGGGAAATTTAATATTTGCTTGTGATTTTTTTTAATTTTTTTGTTTTGTAAGAGAAGGGAGGTTCTAAAGAGAAAGAGAAACAATAAAAGTATTTCTGTGAGTCCACATGTTTGCTGTTAATTTCCATGCATGGATGGAAATGGCATTATCTACTGCTTTTTCCTGAGAAATTCCTTTTTGATTAAATGAAGCTATTATGCAGTTTCTTACAAAAAAAGTTGATAATTGATTAATCTTCTTATAGGTTATAAATTCATAGCAGAAAGTAGATGTACTCAGATGTGTGTACGTATCAAATTGTTTGTATGAATTATTTTGCTGATAAATATATGATACTAACTTATCTAAATATTTCTGTTGCATTTTTTGGTATAATTTTTATCAAACTATTTCAACATTTCATCAAATTGCTTCGTTTATTTCATTGTCGAACAGAATTTTAAGGTTTTCATTGAAATAATTTTTGTCACATAGAAAAAAAATCTGTAAATTTTATGTAATTTGGGGAGAAAGGTAATCTTTTTTTTTTTCGTTATTAACGTGACTGAATTCAGTGCATAAGTAGAAATCGCCCTGTTTGCTTTCCGCAATTAAACTAATCTCCCTATCTTCAGTTTCAGGAGGGCTAGTTTGGGATGGATTTTATAATTTTGAACATTGATCTACTGACAAAAAAGAGAGACACCTAAACGTCACCAGACCCATATACACTGCAAATTTTCCATGGAATCGAACCTTGTATCTGCAACCCTCTATTCGTTGAAAAATAAGCTTCAGTTACGCTGTTTATCTTATTTAGGAAGAGATTTGAATTAAAAAATATTTGATTTATCATAAAATTCAATCCTTTTTTCACTTTCATTATAAATGGAATTCAAAGTTTATCAATATGAGTTTGAATTATTCAAATTTAAATTTCAATATTAATTTGAATTATTCAAATTTAAATTTCAATATTAATTTGAATTATTTTTTATTATACTTTGTTCCAATATTAATTTGAATCATTTCTTTTTTCCTAATATTTTAAAAAGGACCATAGAGTTGAGAATTTGTAATATTGCTTCTCTGCGATGTTAGTCTCATAGTAAGGTAGAGAGTTTTGCAGATAGGAATACATGCAGGTGCCAATGCCAGATCACTGACACACGGCCCAGACGAAAAATGAAGGTTCTCGGATGCGGGAATCTTTGCGGTAACTGTATTAGGAGCCGAAATACAGAATCCTTCCAGATCTTTCGATGTCCTATCACGGGAATTATAAAAGAGGAGATGCAAAAACGAGAAGCAGTAGTTGAAAGAATTTTTTCTTTGGAGTGCTGATCTCCAGAGAGTTTCTCGGAGCACTTTGTGCTTTTGTGTTTGTTTAATAACGATTTGTTGTTTGTGTACTATTGATTTCTGCAAGAGCTGTTTATATATACTTCGGCTGTGTTTTTCTACCTGTTCTCATACCTTTTAAAGAAAAATGCGTCGTAATTAGTTATTGAGCTTTTTGGACTTTTCACCGTGCACAGACAGGACGGATTTTTTCATAACAATATTATACAAATATTTCATTCGTGCTATGTATTCTCTGTCAGCATCAGATTAAATTTATTCATTATTTCACTGACATGTATATTTGTAAATTTTAATATTTTATTCAAGTTGCTCCTTTTTTTTTACCTCCTTTTATTTTTATTTATTTGTATTTTTTCCGATCTTTTATTTTTATTTATTTTGTTTTTCTTGTTAAGTTCCAGGAAAATATTTCTAATTTTTTTCATTCAGTTCCATACATAAAATAAACCTTTTCCTTAAGAGTGGTATAGGTGCTGTAATAACAGATTTTTTTTTCTTCCGTATGGTTTGATGCAGAGATATAAGCCTAAATATTTGGATTTCATTTCTGTTCATGAAAATATCAGTTTTTTATCTCATAACTTGGTAGTATTCTATCCTACCATTTCACCTTATGCATGTTGGTTAGATATGTTGCGAGTGAGATAAAATCCCACATGTGGTTTTAAGGGAGAAGTGGTCATATCTTCTAAGAATCTGAAATAAAGGATATATTCTTTCCCATGTCTCTTTGTCCATTTTGAAAGATTATAATTAGATTTTATCTCTCCGTAATCTTGAGGTTGAATTCACGTGCTTGTTTTTCGTCTCTACTGTTAAGAAATGAGTTTTAGTGGAAAGAAATCAAATCTGAATAAAAATGTCAAAAAATAAAAGGGCATTTTTACTTTTAAATTTTCTGTTGAATTATTTGGAGGGTGTGCGGTACTACAAAGGGTGATTTTAAAGAGTTTTCGACAAAATTTTAAAAATGTCAGATGTACCAAAAGCAATTTTATATCAGAACATACAGGCGAAAACGGCATCTGTGTTTTTAGAGGGCATTCATTGTTCAGCTTACAGTGAATTGAGTAATCCAGCCATAATTATCCCAGTCAAAGATGTAACAAAATTAGATGCCACTTGTATTCCTACCCTGAAATGACAGACTTTTTATTAACGGATGGAATAACTAATGGAATCAAACGAGCTGTGTTTCTTTTTTATCACAAAATATCGACAAGTCAGGAACCGTTCACGCAACTTTGTTGTTTACATTTGCGTTGTAAATCATGTGAAATTGGTTATTACGTGCATGCACACAAAATTAATGATCGCACTGAATGTCGATTTCGAAATTTCCAATTTCACAATATCAATGTTTGAAATCGTATGAGTGTCTTTTCGAAAAACAATTGGTTTAATTTTGATATTCATGAAATTTAGGCATTTTTTATCACACAAAAAACATAACTACTATAAACGCAACTTATCGAAAAGAATGCAGCACTCTTTCAGCTACCTTTCATTCTATGTATGTATCATATCGTAAGACATATTTCTATGTACTAATGTCGAAGAGTGGAATCCGAGTATGACGACTATTTACACGTCGCCGGAGAAATTGATCCCGACCAGAAATCTTTTCAGGTGCTAGAACAGGTGGTAGTTACTGAGATCAAACTCGGAGCTATAGACGGGAAGATCAAGCACTACCAAGCGGAAACTCTGCTGCAGTTATTGTGTGCGCAGTAGTACCGCATGAAGACCGTTGCTGGTTTTTTTCGCACAAGTGCTAGAGAGTGGTCGCTTCATGTCTAAATAACCTATAACCTGGAAAACCTTGAAATTTGTACGATGTACATCGCATTGCTAAACTGACATCAATCTACGACACTGCAATCTGATTTCAAAGGTAATGAATACACTGCTAACAGATAAATTTGCCTCCTTTCTTTTTCATTAAAAAAATAAATAAATAAAGGAAAACAACCAAAATAACTGTTGGTAGAACGGAACATTGTGTGAAGCATTACTTATAAATGTTGGAGGAAATATACCTGGATATGATATCTATGCATCATTACTTATAAATTTTCATAGAAATAAGCCCTAGTGTGACATAAGGGCATCATTACTTATACATTATTTTGCTGGTCAGATGGGAAATATGTATATGCTTTATACTAAATGAAATAAGCAGATCTTTGGAGATTTGTCCCTTATAAACAAAGTGTGATGGTTGGCTAATTGCTTTTACAATGAAAGTGTACGAAAGGTTTTTCTTTGAATGATAAGTTTTCATTATCATGCTCGGTTCCAGATAAGATGATTAAATAAAACTCTTTTGGTCCTAATGTCCAAATCGGGCGTGTTTAAAGGAGTGTAATATGAGAAAGGTATGATTTCTACTTTCACCTTTTAGATTTTGATGTTTAAGAAGAAAACTTTTTGAGAATATTTATGGCCGGACGTCGCCTGAAATCACTTTGACCGTTTACTTCACCGAATAAGCACAACCTTGTAAAGATTCATGCTTCACCAACAAATAAAAGAATACAACAGATAATATATTGTTCGAGAGACGATTGATTCTTTAAAGGATTTAGTTCCATATTTTTTTTAAATATATCTACACTTTTGATATTAAATCAGTATACCAAATTCTATCTATATAGTTATCTTCATTTTTCAACTGTCTTGTTAACTTAAATACAAACAGCCTGGCAGAGAGACATCTTCCCAATGGATTTCGTTCAAAATTTGATTTAAAAAATGTGCTGTGGAGTGTATACCAAATTACATCCGTCTAGCTCAAAGCGAGGATTTTTGTTTTTCACTATCGTCTGTTTCTCTAGCTCAGGGAGGTCTGGACGTGGAGTTTAGTTACACAAAAATCTCGAATTCGAATTTCTCGATATTACAATACGTTATCTTTGTATATATTTTATATATGAGACGATAAAAGTTATAGATAGATGAATGAAATTATTTTTTAAATATGTGAAAGCTAACTTTTCCATGAGTTATTAATAATATTTAAAAAATGATACAAAATTTATTTATGCATGACGAGTGATATCACGAAGGTAAGTAAATAAAAGGAATAAAAATATTGTAAATATTTTTATTCATCTGGAATGACATCGCAAAAAAATTATTTTGTTCTATTCACAGAAACAGGGTTTTTTATTAAAAAAAAATAGACAATTTCATTGATTGTCTCGAAATTTTCTCTAAAACCTTCCTTATGCTCTAACTGTTTGCGAACAGGTTTTAGGAATATATATGGATATCTGTAGTGCAAAATGTTTAGGTTTTTCCTTTTATTTATATAGTTTGACCTTCAATTCATATATAATCGTAAAAATTAAAGTAGCATCTTTTTGCTTCAGTTAATATTTTTTTAATTTTATTTGTTCTTTATAAAAATTGAATAACCGAAAGGTAGACGCATGACCTCATTGTCTCCTGGCAACCACTATTTTCAAACCCAGTCCACCACTGCGCACTGTGTATATAAATAGAAGTGCACTGTTTTGTTAGCAACGTGAGCATAGTTTCTTACTTACCAATTACTAATATGAGGGGACAAATGCTGGTTTCTTTTGCAAAACTCATTGAAGACTATTTTCCGTTAACCACACTTCATGTACTGTTAACTCTGATTGCTGGAAATAACAGGAATGAAATTATATACTTATGAAAAAAATATAGACGCAAGGGTTCTTCAAATTTAAAAACAGGAAAAGTGAGATATTGATATTTTGACGTCTTTCAATATCTCGCAAAATCTTACTTTGATGTCTTTTGTTACCATTTATTGCTGTCATTTTTTTCATTACCATTGCAAAAATAGCATTGTAATACTACCTAGACCCCCTCCAAACATCAAATTTAATTTATTTTTGATATCATTTAGTATTATAATTTCTTTTATTGCCATTCAAAAATCCTTATTTAACTATACTTTCTATGTCAGAAAACCTGTTAATTAATTTAAATTTAGGATATCAATATAATCTGCAGTACAGTTTGTTTAGTTATGTTAGATTTCAAATTCTCTTTGTTTTAATTTATGGTTCATATTCCATTTTTTTATAAACAGAACTTTTTAAAAAAAGAAAAAAGCATTTGAAATATTATTAATGGTGTATTTTGTACTTAATCTAGATAATATTATTTAAGGATTATCTGAAACCATTTCAAAGTACTATTTTTTTAAAAAACTTTTTTTAAGGCACAATTTTATCATGTTCCTATTTTTTCATGTATTTATTGTTCATGTAATATACCATTCGGCTCTTCTTCAATTGAGATAAAAAGATCTGATATTATTTAACTCAGCTTGAAATTCATATGGAATATAAAATGTGTACTTTGAAATCTTCTGTTTTCTGTTGATAGTTAAATTCATTACAGTTCACAAATAACGTAGTAATTAGTAAGCCTTTTTCCATTTTGTTTAATAAATTATATTCTTTAAATTTAGATATTGAAGAACAGAAATATATGTATTTATTAAGAACAATTTTTCATTTTTTTAATTGGAATGAGCTTATTAATTACCGACATATTTATAAGCTAAAATGACCATAGAAAGAGCGATAAATATATAAAGATAAGTATGGATATAAAATTTATAAAACAAACAAATGAATTTATTTTAAATTACGTTTTTATCATCAGTGGAGTTTAAATTGGAAGAGCTTATAAATAATTTTGCGCCTGCCTCATCGTGCTATCGGAATCTGCTACTTATGAGGGCAAGAATTGTCTTGGTGCATCAGCACTTACTTGAACTTGCTTTTTTGGGTGAAACAAATACATTCTGCAGAATGATGATAAAGTATATCTTTTTTCCTAATATATTTTAATAAGAAACATATTGTAAGAAAAACCCCTGAAAAATTAAAGCTCCCATTATTTTATGGGTCTTTAGCACCATAATAGCAGTGTCTTTGATGTCCTATTCTATCCAAAATTCATAATGAATATGAATTTAGTGTAAATTATATCAATCAGGGAAAACGTCCTCCCTTATGTGTGGTATGAAATTTTAAAAAGGAAGATGTCATTTCAAAAGTCCTTCTTTCATGTAATAGTAATTCAAGGTTGCAATTTCCTTCTCTAAATAGCTCTCGTATAACTTTAGGATAGAACATAAATCTAATTTAACTAAAACCATTTTTTTTCTTTCCTTAATTCTTTTGGTATGCAAAGGTTTAGAAATTATTAAATAATTATTTTTTCTTTTATCTAAGCTGTAACATCATTTCCCACTATTTTCGATCATTTCCTCGAAAATCCAACAGTAATAAAAGACCTAAATGACCTATATAACCAAATAACCTAAGACCTAACTAACCTATATTAAGTCAAGCACCGCATGTTTGTAAAACCGTAAATTTAGATTAAAATATTTTAAACTGTACTAAAAATTCTATATTAAATAATAGATTTTTTTTTTATTTTTACTATTTAAGTTACTATTTTTTTTTACTATTTAATCTTCATGTCTATTTTTTTTCTCAAACTCACCCCAGTTAGTGTTTCTGGTACGAAATCACAATAAGATGACGAAAGGTGAAAAATATTAATACAATATATTGAAGAAGAGAATGCACAAGTGTATAAAATTTCAGTACTCTAGTACAAACATAAGTAAAAAATCGGTAGCATAATTTGAAATTGACAAATATGTAACAAATTCAATAAAAGTACTTAAAAGCATACTCTTTCATCAGGAGCATTAATAACACAGAAAAGTAAGCCATTAGCAGTTCTGTCATCGCACTTAATTTTAAAAAATACGCTAACCCCCAATACCTGAAGGAGAAGAACTCTACTTCCCAAAATTAAGCTCTAAATATTCCCTGGAAACCTTTTCTTTTCTTTGTGATAAAAAATAATAATATATTCAGATGAAAACTGAAATCGAATCACTAAAAAACTCTTCCTCTTAATAATTCCTTCCGAACAATTAAAGGTACTATTTAAAGTAGCTATTTCATTTCCAGATATATCAAGATCATGTTTACTGAGGCAGATATCAAACATTTGTATCAACAAAAGTACATTCTTTTTATCGGAAGCATAAAAGAAAAAATAATGAATTATCAACAGTCAGTTGAAACATTGTACTTCATTCAAATAAATACATTCAGTCAAAGATCTCCGTGGAAAAAACCATAGCTTTCCATGCTACAAAATTAAGCTCTTAACATTCTCTAGAAAAACTTTCTTCGGAGATAGAAAGAAAAATAATATATTCAGATGAAAATCCAAATGGAGTAGCGAAAAATTCGGCCACTTTATACTTTATTCCTAACTGTTAGGAAAGGAACTATTAAAGTAGCTCTTTCCTCTCCAGGTGTGTAGCTATCTTTGAATTTTTGTTTCCTGGCAGATATTGATGTTCTCTTCAACAGACATTTTCTTCCCCCTTTTTCCCCTTCACTGTACAACGATTAGAGAGTCGAAAAGGAGGAACCGAGATTCTCGCCAGGGAGCAATAAAAGTCAACTTGTCAACCCTCAACAAATGATACAAAAGAACGATTTACAACACAAAAGATTGCTGTGGTTTGCAGAAGAAGGATTTTTTTCATCGTTTTTCATTTTTTTTTTCAAACTTTCAAATCGTTTGGATATAACAGATTTGTCCCCTCGATTTTATTGACTGGGTTGGTGTCATTATTATTTTTTTTTTCATCGGCATTTGTACTTGTTTGGCTTTTAAAAATCCTCAATGGCTATGCCCTGTTGATGAAATAAGAAATTTACTCTGTCAGCGAGGTTGTTTGCCAAGATGTAATATTGTATCTGTCTTGGCTTTCATGGTTCAATTGATTACATCATTTCTTTTTCACAAAATAAAAATGCAAAAGCTAAAAGCAGTTAGATAAAGTTTTTTTTCTTCATGTTTATAAAAGAAATAATCAAATTGACTTTTTAAAATAACACGGTTGAAAATCTGTGAAAGAATTATGTAGGATGATAGTAAAGTTGCAGCTTGTGTTTTTATAACTCTTTTGCTTAGATTCGAAAATGATAATGATTCGACATTTGCGTATAAGAGATCTATACCAGTCAGCAAGATTTTATTGATCAATTGGTACTATTGCACTTTCCCTCCACATTCCCAAGTTTACATGATATTCAAAATCAACGACGCATGCATCTGCTTATAAATACTCTATCTGTACCAGACGCAATAATATATTTCAGCGGAATTATCAGCAAATTTGTGTCTATTTATATTGCTTCTTTAGATTGGAAAGAGGATACTAAACTAGAATTAATAGATTTGTTTCCTCTATTTCCTTAACCTGCTGGTATTATCAGCCTCTTTTTAGGATGGGGGGGGGGGCAATTTTCAATTATTTAGCTTTCCAACACACATCAATATCCAACACACCAATAAACATAATCTATACCGGCGCCCTGGCATAGGGGTAGCGTGTCTTCCCCGTGATCTGGGAGTCCTGGGTTCAAGTTCCGGTTTGGCCATGGTTGTTCTTCCGTTTTTCTATCTGTGAGATGTGTGAATGTGCCCTCCTGTAGAAAGGGGTTGTGCAAGCGAATGAGTGATGCGTGAGTAGCAGAGTCGTACTCTTGGCCCTAATTGGCGCTACTATAAAAACAAGAGACGTTCCCCCACCGGCTTAAAATCGCTGTTTTCGTAACAGCGGGCTTGTCCATGGCAAGTGTCATAAGAAACAACAACAACATAATCTATTAATGAATACTTCAAATGAATCAGTTAGCAATCAATCAGTAGCAGACAGGTTTGGATTTAACCTTGTTGGGATCTTTAAGGGAATGCAATGCAAGTTTCACTCTCTAATTTCCAAAACTATAGATTTTTATTAAATTAATTTAATCTTTGAATAAGCAGTTTTAAGGAATACATTTTACGACATCTTTATATAACAGAACTTTTAGTTGCGGGTTACCTTTGACAAAATCGGTTTCGATATCTCGCGGGAAAAAAAACCATAATTTAGCAATAATAAATTCAATATATTTAATGTAAAGTTTGCTTGGGCTGTTAACTTGTGATCAGTTAGTCAACTGACAAAAAATCTGAAAGCATGAAAAATATAATATAATAAGCAGAATAATTTCAAATGTAAATTATACTTGATATTTATTTGGAAAAAAATCAAATACAGAGTGTTTCTAGTTCAAATGAAAGCATAAATTTAAATTATCTTGAAAATAATACAGAAAAGTTTCAACATCCTTAACCAGTCTTTTATTCTGCCAATTTTATAACCTGGCCCTGGTAATAAAAGGCACATAACAATCGACTAGTTTTTGAATAAATAGCAGTCAATTACGCAAGTAAAAGCAAAAATATTCAGGTAAATATTCCACAACAATAAGGAAAAAATATTATTAAAAACAAACGAGAGCAAACCGGAGTAAAGTGGGAAAACGCCAAAAGATAAATGCGTATGAACAAAAAAAGAAGAGAAAACCAGCCTTCCTAAAGCAATACCAATAGGCCAAATTCTTATAATTTGATACGCCATAAACTTCCGGCAAACATATATTTATCTAACACACAAAGAGGTTGGGCCTTTGTTTTGCTTTTCTTTATCTCTCTTAATAACAAACATTTTTTCTTTTAATTTCTTTGTAAGCATTTCTGTTTTTTTTATCCCACTTTAATTCCCATTGGTCTATTATGCGCATTCCTTTTAATTTCTTTATATAGCTTTGCATATCAACTTCTTATATCGTTTTATACACTAGTAGGATTCCCATCCACAATGGTATAGTATACTGCTTGGGTTGATAACAGTATTATCTCACCGTGTCATTCGATACTATTAGCAGTAAATGCTATAATTCATTTTTGCAGTCCACGTGAATTTCATCCCCTGATGAGTAATTAAGGCGTTGACGGCTTACTTTTAACATTATTTACGATCTATATATATGACGATAATTTGGTGATGGTGGTGTCGTGTCTAGATTATTAATGTAGAGCCAGTCATACAGAATAAATTTTCCTTCTTTTAATTCTCAGTGATTAGATTACAAATCAGTTTTTCAGAGGTATTCAGGGGTAACATCAAGCCTTGATACTCACTGAAAATCAGGGGGGGGGGGACAAACCCCGCTGAAGCTGGCATCAGGTAACAATTTTTTCACCATAGAGAGTTCCACTCGTCCACGAGGGGAAATTCCCGAAATTGTCAGAGAACAAATTGGATGTCGTCGAATTAAAGTTTCAGTTAACTGTGTACTAGAGCTCAGTAGAAATAGTGAATTAAATTTTGAGTGGCATAATTTATTTAAAATTAGAAAAGTGTTAAATTATTACTTATACATGTAAAAATTTTAACGTGGAAATACCCAGAACCCAGAATTTATACAGCATACAGTAAAAAATTACTTATATTCCTTAAATAGGAATAAAAATTTTAATTATTCCAATTTATATTATAGTATTTAAATTCATCCATTAATCACACAAATGGAATTTAATATTAAATTGGATTTTTTATCTCAATGCAGCCTACCTTTTTTTAATAATTAACTGTTTCTAGAAACTTTTTTTTGATATCATGGTTCGTCTAAAACAAGAACCAAAAATTGTGAAAAATTGGAAAATATCAATCATTTCACAACAAAAAATTATAGCTGAGTGCAATTTAAAGAATAAAAAAAATAAAGTTAGTTCAAAAGTTTATTCCCTATGAATACACTGCAGCATAAATAGAAATAAGTGTTATTCACTTCTTGCTTCCATTACTTTAACAGATGCTTCCGGCTTCGAAGCACACAGTTCTTAGATAAAAAGTGTAATTGAACCTTCAAAGATTTTCCATTTTGAGAATAAAATTCATTCGCAGAATAAAAGTGGAAAAATCTAAGGCAAGAAAGAAAAAGAATTTGAAATAGATTAGAAAGCAGAGTGAAATATTCTCTTTCCGCAGTCACGTCAAATAAATCAAAAGTAATCGTGACTTGAAGCTAGATGAGTTTCATTATTAAATTGTTACCTTAATCATGAAATGAATTGCACGATGAATTTTTAACCCTTTCATTTTTGTTTTTTAAAAGCTTCACTTAAAATGAACTAAAATTATTTTAGACTTCCTTTTCATAAAACTAAACCGTTGACCGAATTGTGAAGATAATGACAGCATGAGTATTAAAAGAAAAAATCGTATATATCTCATTGGGAACGTCATTAAAAATTTTTTATAGTTTTTGAAGATTTTCGGTAATTTCTTGAAACGTTAAAAAATTGAGCTTTGTTTGTAACTTTTTAAAAGTGATTGCATTTAAAAAGTATGCTATTTGTGTAGATATAACTCTATATGTGATGGTTTTTATCATATAAATACTATATATTTCAATTTAATTGACGATATACTTATCAAAGCATTCATTCAACATTTTGCATAAATCTTTCATGAGTAAAATATTTTTCACACGAAGAAGAATCGCAAAATTTATTAAAATCTTTTTTTGCTTTGTTCTTCAAGGGCTAAAAAACGGTAATATTTTTTTTAAATTTTGAAAACGAATATGATGTGAAGTTAGTAACTTCATTATACAAATTGTAAGTACAGCTTTAAAAATATACATATTATTATTTTATTCGTTACTGTAATGGATATGTATTATTATTTAACACATGTAACTCTATGAATATGTAGTATTATTTAATGCATTAAGTTATGAATATACCTTATTTTTTAACATATTACTTTATGAATATGTATTATTTTTTAATGCATAGCTTTATGAATATGCCTTATTATTTAACATATTACTTTATGAATATGTATTATTATTTAACATTACTTTTCTGGATATGTGTTATTGTGCAATATTACCTTGTGAACATGTATTATCTGACACATTACTTTTTGAATATGTTTTATTATTTAACATGCTGCTTTTTGAATGAAACATTTTAAATTGCTTTCATAAATACCTCATAATCATCAAAGATGTATTAAATAACATCATTCAGTTAAATAAGCAATGTAGAAATAGGAAAAGCAACACTAAATTCATAATATAATATATAATACATAAAGACATCACATCAAGATAGTGTAACTTATGTAATCTTACATAACATAAAGTGCAATTTTTTTCTCTTCTAATAAAAATTCTCAAAGATATTTCAGTGCTTTTTCAAAACAAAATTTTTAAATCACAGTCGAACTCGGATACATGTAAAAATATTTCTGATTTACAAAAAATGATTTTTATTTAAAAAATAAAAAAAAGAATGATATATATTCTTGCTAATTTTTATTGATCAGATATGTTCAGAGAAAGGAGATCATAGATCAAGTTCAGAGAATATAAAATCAGAGAAAAGGTATTATTGATATGTTTTCGTTTTCCAAGAAAAAAAGCTTTTTAGCCATAAAACGCGATCACATAGATCGGTAATTAGGTTCGCTAGTAAAGCAGTCTCTTTTATATAGAATTACACGAAGCAATAAAAGTAATGTTTTCTTCAAGTGCATCACTCTATTTTACCTAATGTTTTTTAAATAAAATTACCCTTACATGAACATTAAACATCAATATGCTTTTATCTAGGTCCGCCTCGCCTAATCCCTGAAGCCTATGTAATGGAACGCGTAGTTCCTGAAGGGGCCAAAGTCCAACTCCCATGTCCAGTCCAAGCCGATCCGGATACACTGTTTTTCGAATGGTACCGCGGAAACGAGCCATTAAATATCTTTCATGAAGATCGGTTTCGCGTCCAAAGTAATGGCGTCCTCAAGATCAAGTCAACCGTCCCACAGGATTCAGGAGTCTACATCTGCAGAGCTGTAAACGGTTTCGGGAAAGTAGATACGAACGTGACTCTGGTGGTTCTTGGTTAGTGCAAACCAGATCCTTTTTTATGGGCTCTCCAGTCCATTTTGATTTCTCTGTTGATCTATCGCGCTACTCATGATGTGTTCGCGATTTGATAGGAAGAATTCCAGAGTCGTGAGATGAGTAC
This sequence comes from Argiope bruennichi, assembly GCF_947563725.1. Lineage (NCBI taxonomy): Eukaryota > Metazoa > Arthropoda > Arachnida > Araneae > Araneidae > Argiope > Argiope bruennichi. The sequence goes on along the minus strand of NC_079162.1, from coordinate 42,547,333 downwards.
TGTGACTTTCAATTAACTCGAAGCGCTATTAAATCTCGCCAGATATATCGATTTTTTTTGGGAGGGAAAGATTAAACTCGGCTAGCTTATCAAATTTCACGGTACTTTATTTATAATTGTTTTTTATTTTACGAATTCTAAGTAAGAATTAAAGCAAATAGCTCAGCTAGCAGCATAAAACGTAATTATTTTTTAATTAAATATTGAAACTTGAAACGTTTTGAATAATTTCAATGCTTTTTCATCGTCGAAATGTCAAGTGAACATTAAAATTAAATCCTATAAAAATAAACTTAAATGAAAGTGCTACTTGAGTTTATTTTTAATTCCTGTTTATATGCAATAAATCAGAATAGGTTTATATACTTTTGCAATGACGCGAATTGCTGTTTATATGCAATGCTACAATAGCATAATATTACTCAATTTTATAATAGCATAATATAATTTGCGTAAATATCTCAGTAATAATACAGATCGCTAAATTAAATTGATTTGCGTCAGAATAACTCCCTATATAAAAGAATTCATAAAATAATGTAGGAATTTTTAGAAAATTTTAAAATTGTTGCACCATCTAGCCACTATGGCATTTTAAATATTGAAGATGACTGATAAAACAAACAATTTTAACACCATTACAGAACTTTTTCCAATAACTTTAAATTTGTTGCCAACTGAAAACTATCGTGGAATTCCAAAGAAAAACTGTCTCCAAGATTTGTTGATAGACGGTAAGAGCAGTGTGCGACATTCTAGCCTTAGATAAAAATGTTACTTTTATAAGTATAGAAATCGATACTCAAAGAAAATTTCAAAATAGAAACTACCGAATTTAAGTGCTTAAGAAAAAACATTGAATCATGTTTAAGAAAAGCAAAATATAAGAAAATATATTAGATTGAAACAATTCAGAAAAAGGATTGTATCGCTAGTGTAATTGTACGTGGGGCTGCAAACAGACATGAATCAACACGATAAAGGCTTTCGAACAATTTTTGTAGGAATCCGTCGGAAAAAATCCGTTAACTGTGTGCATGAGCGCGCGCGTGTGTGTGTGTTCGCCTATGGCTTCTTATTTTATTCTTCCTAATTTTTTTTTTTTTTTTTTTTTTTTTTTTTTTTTTTGGATAAGTGAACTAAATCCATATTGTCCAAAGATTTTAACAAACAAAAAGTACTGCATTATTCTCCTTATTCAAAGTGTATAAAAAATATAAAGAAACCAATCGAATAGTATTATTTGCTTTAAATATAAACAAAGTGGTGCGGTGTTGCATTATCAAAAAAAAATTACTTTTATGTTACATTTCTAAAGATAAACTTTTAAAAAGAATAAAATATATGCATTACTTTCTAATTCTTTACCGAATGCATTTATACTTATTTAATTTACTTACAGCTACTAGCTTTAGTTACTTTATTCAATATTAATAACAAATTTACATCATTTATTGAAACAAACATATTTTCCGTCATTTAAAAAAAGATAGTTATCTTTTTGTTTTCTTTTCTTTTTTCAAAACAATAAAAAAATGCGAACTTGTTGAAAACACTTACGAAAAGGGAATCATAAGAACTTAAAAAGCTATAGTCGAATATGGCTATTTCAGACAGCCTAATATAAGAAAAAAACAAAAAAAAAGCCTATGCAAGCCAAAATAAAAAGATTCTCAATAATTTTGCTACTTAATGAGATTCGGTTTACAAGCAAAAGAATAAAAATATTCTTTTAGTCTCAAGCAAAAATAGTAAAATTTTTTTTCATATTCTGTAATTAAATCATTGAGAAATATCTTTTCTGTTGTGGTAAGTGTTGCAGTTTTTAGAAAAGAAAGGAAAAAATTAAATTATTAAGTCATAAGAAATGCAATGATATTATTTCGTTTTTTATGAAATGATAGGAAAGAAAACGTAAATTAAAAAAAGAAACATTTTTATTAATAATAATAATGAAATGGCTGCATGAAGTCTTGATTCTATTCAAGTTTTCTATATGAATTCATTTTATGAAAGCTGAGTTTTAGTTACAGGGTTAACAAGAAATAAGTTACGCACTTCAGAGGGCTCTAAAATGAGTTCTATTGATCCAAATGAGATAAAATTTGAACTACAGATTATTGAGATGATGCACTTTGCATTTAGTAAATAAAAAAAAAATAGTACAAAATTCACCAATAATGGTTTTATGTGTATTATGTGGCGTTGTAATACACATAAAACCATTTAATATGGTTCATAATTGTTAAATAAAGTAACATTAAAATTGCTCAATATAATAAAATATATGAGCAAATATATACCTCCTTCATTTTCAACAATATTGCTCTGATCGGAGAACCATATTTTCTATAGATGGCCGGAGTGAGTCTGCCGGAATATTAAGAATATGGCGCAGAATGTTGTCCTTCAGATCTGGTAGAGATGATGGCCTATGACGGTAGATATTGTCCTTCAAATAACCCCACAACCAAAATTCGCAAGGGGTAATGTCCGGCGAGCGTGGAGGCCATGCTATTGAGAAATGACGGCTGATAACTCGTGCTTCTGTGAAATGCTATATTAACAATCGCTTTACACGACGATGCAAAAAATGCAAAATCTGCCGTACGATTTTTCGTACAGTTGAATACGACATATCCAGAACACGGGAAACAACTGGCAAACTCACACTATTATGCGGCGACTGACTACTGGCTTCAACGAGCACGGGTGCAACATTTTCGAAGATGGGAGAAGGGATTTTTTTTTTCCGTCCTCTACCTGAAAGAATTGCCAAGTTGCCCAGTTTTTTCAAATTTCTGCATCATCTTACTTAGAGCACCTGGTGACATTGGACCTCTCCGCATCTGCTTCATACGACGAAATTCATTTAGAGCTGCAACGGAGTTTTATTGTTTCTGTCTGATAGAATAATTTCACTAGTAGCGCTTTTTCTTGCAACGTAGGCATGACGAACAGAGAAGAAACTAATGCTAGTGCGGAATCCGCCTTCTTTTTATCCAAAGAAAAATATTAATAGACATGCGCTGTAACGCAAATTATGTTTCACATTTTTAATATATGCGAATAAATGTCATTTGTGTTACAGCGCCATCTATTGGTGAATTTTTGTACTATTTTTTTTCATTAATAAATGTAAAGTGCATCATCTGAATAATCTGTAGCTCAAATTTTATCATATTTGGACCAATAGAACGCATTTTAGAGCCCTCTGAAGTGGGTAATTTATTTCTTGCTTACCCTGTACTTCTTTTTGTATGTCATAAATTTTATGTCACTATTTCAATTATCTTTTGAGGAAAATAGAACCTCAAATAAATGAATACGGAAGAAAGATTTGCATAAGATATTTAAACTAAGATAACAGAAAGACGAAAGTACGTAATCAAACTGTTTTGGCAATTATTTGATGCTTGGCTAAAATATTGCATCATGCTTCATTAAAAGTAATTTAATGGAGAAAGCTTGGATTTATTATTCTATAAAATCTGTGTTTCGGATAATTGATGTGTTTTATACAATTACTTTGACAATTTTGTAATGGAAATAGGTTCCCAAACGATGTTAAAATTAAGATTTACTTTGTATTAATTAATGTAAGAGAATGGAAAAAGTAATGAAACCTATTAAGTTCTAAAAACTGGATTGATTATGAAAATTGGCAAATTTTCAGAGATTTAAATAAAATTTCGTATCACGCTTCATTAAGAGTAGTTTAATGAAAAAAGTTTTATTCGGTTAAAGAGAATTTTAAATCAGTATAACTGAGATATTAAAAAATGCAACTCTGATATTGAACATGATACTACACTTATTAATTGTATGTTTAAATTATTTTTTCATGTTGTGTCTTTTTAAGCCTTTTTTGCTATTAAATATTTAAAAAGTAATTTTAATATGTAATTTTTAAAGAAAGAGCTCATATAATTAATCTTTCATTTTCAATATTAATGCAAGTATGTAATATAATGGATGAAATCTAATACAATAAAATGCAAAAAATCTAATACAGTCAGACCCTGGAAAATAGTGAGCCAAATGTTGCTTTTTAGGATCCGATTTCTTTTAAATGATTTTTGTTAAAAAAACTATATGACATTGATATTATAATTTCAGTTCATCAGCTGATCCAAAGGTATTAAAAAAAATTATTCGTTTTCAGATAATCTTCTTTTAATTAAATTGATTAAATTAAATATTAAATTCTTTATTGATTAATGTCCCTTTTTAAAACTACATGAGGTCTCTTTTAATTTTGACTTTAAACCTTGGTCAGATGAAAACGACGGCTTTCTGAACCTGAGCTTTCATTCTCTCCAATGGCATAGCTGGAATAGTGACACCCGGAACATAATCTGCCTTTTTACTCCTAACTGCCATGAATGGTTTCAAAAGTGTATTGAATCGTCATCCCTTTATCAGAATTGACTTTAAAAAGTGACATAAACGCACTAGATATTGAGCGCAGACTATCTTTACTCTCCTAGGCCCTTTGCCTTTATGCCACTGATGCCCTCACCAGCAACCACACCACAGTGAATATACTTGACCTACAATGGTAGATTTAACTTGTACAAAGCCATCTATAGTTTTATGTAGACTTGAGTCTCGAATACAGGAATCTCCGACACCACTTCCGAAACTATACTTCTCTCCTACCAAGGATATTATTTGTTTTCTGATTGAGGTTGTAATTTTGAACCTTTTTCAGGTGAAGAGAATAACATCTGAGCTAGCATTACTTCGCTAAACTTCCACGGTGCACTAATGTGAAGGCGCATGGACGATAATGATAGATCTAACGTATATAAAGATATTGAGAATTTTATTTAGAATCAGATCTTGAAACTACAGTTCTTCGGCATCACAGCCATCCCAAGCGACGCCAAAACACTACGCCTTCAGAACTTGAGGAAGAAAATTAAGAAATTCGAAAGTGATTATTTTAAATAAATTTCTCTTAATGGAAATCTCTGAAAAGTATCAATAAATTTCTTTATTGGGGTGAAACAGAGAATTTACAAACATTGCTTATAGACTAGATTTTTCAATTTCAAATCAGCGTGTATTTTTTTTATTATTTTTTTTTTCAATTTTCTTCAAATCAGAGCTGGTATCTCAATCTATTCCAAAACTTAGAAGGATTTCTTTAAAAGATCAATCTATTCAGAAAGCAGGTAAGTGCGTTTTTTTTTTTTTTTTTTTTTTTTTTTTTTTGGAATACGTCTTTTAATAATAGGCTAAACAGTTACAGGTAAGTCCTTGATTTATTCTAGTAAATGAAGTTTTCTTTTTCCATCTCATCTCTATCTTTTTTTTATCCCACTGGGTAAGTAATCGTCTGCCAAATGAGATTTTTTGTACATGGCCGGAGTGTCATATGAAAAGTTTTTGATGTTTGAATTTGCTTTTCTTTCCAAATTAATTTATCGCATCACATTAAATAAATATGTCTATTTTCTTTTGTGTGATTTCAGCATAAAAGAAAAAATGTCTTACTTTTTTATGAAAAATTATTCTTAACATAATTTATATTATCAAATTCGGATTCAATAAATAAGAGACTTTATAAATCTCTGAATGCTTCCTTTGTAGGTTCACTATTAAAGGGGTTTGATTGCTTAAATTAGATTGAGAAATTTTATGAAGTATCGTCCACTGATGCAAATGAATTAACTTTTGAACATATAATTTTAGCTTCCGGATATTCGACCTCTGATTCATCTGAAAATTACAGACTAGGAGAAAGAGGTAAGTTTCATTTCCAGAGTGTCACAAAATTCCTTTTACAAACTTTGAGAAAACGTATAGAACATCCCTATGAAACATATTTTTGTGGAAAAGTATCATTAAAAATATTACCACCAAGAAATAACTTATTTGATTTGCTTGGTTAAATTTTATCAGCCATCGGAAGAAGGGACAAATCACTAAATTATATTCTGAGGGAGGGAAATAAAGATGAGCGTACTATTTTCCTTTTTTACTATTTTTTCTTCATCAAGTTTTAACTAAATTCTTTACATTAGTGGTATTGCTCTTCATTTACAACTAACAATGAATTTATCTGATAACACACTCTAGGTGAAAAAAAAAATTTATCGCGCTTGTTCCTTTCTTCAAAATGTTGATTCAATTAACACCTTGTTTCAAAAACTATGTTTTGGGATGTATCTAGGGGTTCCGATAAGTGGTCAGATAACAAGGACGATACGTGATCTATCACCCTTTTTCAAACTTCCACATCACACTAGGGGGGGAACGCATGACATATTTAGCTTTCACTTATTCCCCATCGCAAAAGAAACCAAAGGGAGTGATCCTCCCGCAACTTTCTCGTGTTATGTCTAATAGATGTGTTATATTTTTACTTTCAGAGTCCTGCACATGAGTGTTTTGTGCTTCGTAGAATAGTGAAGAAATCCGAATATACATTTTAGATAGTATTTTTTTTTTTTTTTTTTTTTTTTTTTTTTACCAAAATACCAATTAATAACAAAATTTGGCACAAGAGTACGATCTTAATAATAAGATCACATACCAAATATCACAAATATCAGTTTACGTCATAAGTTTCTAAATCATTAAATTATAACATTTACATGCATGCAAATGAGCAGACCGACACAAAGTCAACTCTTAAACTGATAAGGCTTAAAATGTGATTCGGATCTAAGCTTTAAATGTTAAAATTGTGTACCGGACTTAATCCGCTTAGCTCTAAATTTTGTAGCTATCGTATTCGCTTGTACTGAGACAGATGGACAGAAAAAAATTTTTGTAAATAAGTCACTTTCAAAATTTGATAGAAAATCTACAAATTTGATGTTGAGATCATCATGTATAAAATTTCATCTATCAATCTCAAAACATTTTTAAGTTATCGTGTTTACAGACAGGCATACAGACATATATATATATATATATATATATATATATATATATATATATATATATATATATATATATATATATATATATATATATATATATTGGAACTCACGGAAGTCTTAAACGTGGAGATTCATCGAAATCTCAAGTTCGAATTGTTTGACAAATGCAGTACTTGTTCTTTGTAAACTTCGTATATGAGAAAGTAAAAAAAACTACAAAAAGCTCGCATCAAAAATAGAACAACGAATGAGAATAAACTACAGTACACTCCCGCGTATTCAATGTAATGTGGCGGAAGTTCTATGAACTCATCTTTTTGCCACTAATACCAGAGGATGAAGTTTTTATACCAAAACGCATTATTATAATGCGTATTTCCTCACTTCTAATTGAGTACTAAGCCCTCCATTTATCTCAAATCACATAGAATGCGAACGCGACCCGGTGAATCATAGAAGCAGCTGCCGGAAACATGTCGAGTTAAAATAAAAAATTCTGTACTGTTAATTTAATCTTTGACAATGACGAAACAATGAACAACGAACAGAACGCTGCTCTTTTTCTCTCACAATTTGTACTTTGCACATGACATGTATTAGAATCGTAGCAAACGCCCACTTCCAATGCCTTGGCAATGTTGCCAATACAACGCCTTGCCTTCCTCGTTTAATTACGATAAAAGACAACTAGGCCAGATAGTATAGAAGGCGGATAATCACGAACCAGATACTCGGAAATGTACTGTACTTTATTTGGCGAAACTTACCAGTACTAAAGCTTGTAAATACAGAATATTGTTTCACCAGAGGTTTTCGAAATTTCTCCAGTCGTAATGCATTCCTGTTATCATTATGGCATAAAGAACAGAACATTTTCAAAGATATTTGGAGTTCAAGGGGTATTTCGCCAGCCAAACGCGATAACACAGATATCAGAATGGAAGATATTTTGCACTTAGTGGTCTTGAAGATTCCTCCCAAATATAAATATATACTAGTTAAATCAAAAGGATGTGGGGAGAGGGGAAGCATGCGATCAAATATTAAACTAAATTCGTTGACCTGGAGATCTGGCGTACATTCATGTCTATCTATTTCCGGTCGTGTTCTCCAACATGAGTATGACTCATATCGATGTTCTGTACTAGCCTTTGAAACTTGCGAATAAAATTCTGAAAATCCTGTATATCTAGTTTCAAAAGAATGCATAAATTAAAATATCTCCTTTTTCCAAGAAAATAAATTCATATATAAACTTTGCTTTTTTTCTGTTCTTAATTGTGTTTTCAGAACCACCTTACTTAACTAATGTAACTCGAACCATCAGCGGGCGACTAAGTCGGCCAGCAGGAGGGTCTGTTCGACTTTTGTGTAAAGCTGCTGGAATTCCCGAACCTCAAGTGACGTGGTTGAAAAACGGTCAGCCTCTGAATACTTCATTTGCTTCTGGCTTGAAAAAAAGTCGTTGGAGCTTATACATCCGCAATCTTCAGGATGAAGATCAAGGCAATTACACATGCATTGCTTACAACTGGTATGGTCATCGAAACTACACTATTACAGTTGATGTCATACCAGGTAGGCACGGACTATCAGAATAGTTTTATCCGTTGTTATACTAAGAGATATGAAATTCAAATTTTAAGGAGCTCTTAATTTTGTAGAATGTCTTTTTCCAAAAATGATCTGTCACATTAATTTTGTCCTCTTCTTGTAGATGCTTTTTTTTTTTGTACAGATGTACTAATTACACATTCCTTTCATTGATTTATATTACTAAATCAAGCTTCTATGTCCTGAAGACTTTTAACCAAATATGAAAGGACCCTAAAAGGAGTCTTCTTTTTAATATTAATATTATTTGATTTAAAGCTTTTCCATGATGTAATTGATTGTTAATTAAAAACAAGCTAAAGTACTATTTTAAGATGGCGTTCCAAGCTTTATGATTTCGAGAGCTTAAACAAAAGAAGTTTTAGGCCTACGTACGCTAATATTGCTTCAATAATTTTTAGGAACTATTTAAAAAAAATTATCGGCAGAAAATGTTTTCTCTGTTTTGAAGTATATATCAGAATACCCTTGTTACCTGCTTTGGAGAATGATGGCCACATTCTTCTGATTAAACCCTCTTTCTGAATATTTCTGCATGAAAAAGAATCAAATAATCCGATTGGGAATAACTTACTTGAAAATTCAAAATTCAGATTTATCTTCGATTCCAAAATCATTTCTTAGCAAATTTCGATTTCACGCATCACAAGACCCCCACTGCCTTTGAGCGGTGATCGAACCCACAAGCTGAAACATGTGAATCTCTTACCATTACTACTGCAACAATATGTCGGCTTTCTAAGGAGACAATATATAAATCTCACAGAATATATTAATTTATTACCTATAGCAGATCTCAACCTTCTCTTCTAAATGCCAGTAAATGGGAGCATCCTGTGAACTTTCTCGTAAGTTTCCTCTTGTCATTTTGTCTATAGGCCTGTCGTATGATGTATCTAGTATGCATTTTAGAAGAGCACGTCTTCTTTTCCATCAGTCTAGACCAAAATTTGATATAGATCTATAATTTTAGTGCAACTAACACACATAAAATTTCATTTACTTAGATGGCATCAGTTTTGAGTTATGTTGTCCATGAATGCAGTGACAGACAGACATTGTACTTTTATAAGGATCGGATGAGGATACCAATTTACTATGAAAGTCACATCTCAAATTTCATCCATCTTGCAAGTTGCGTTGTTCTGAGTTATCGCATTTATATTTACAATGATACGTACACCTCATAATTCAAGCAATGCTTTTTGAAGAAAGACAACTTATAAAGGTTTAAAAAGCAAAGATTTTTCAAAATTTCGCATTAATTCTTTGACGATTACACTACATTTTCTCTATGTATTTCATATACTAGAAAGTAAAATTTATTTATAATAACGTAATGGGTTTATTTCAGGGGATCGCAAAAAGCCAGAACTCCGCGGAATTCATCCAGTCAACACAACTGTCGATGAAGGGGGCTCAGCCGTTTTTCAGTGCAGAGTTAAAAGTGAAATTCGTCCCCACGTGCAGGTAGATTTCAATTTCGAAATATTTTTAAATTATATCGAATTGTATTTTAGCTTTCTTCTTCATAAAATGTTACCTGAATCTTTTGTCTGTTGCCGATTTTTTTAAATTTTTGAATCTTTTTCAGTGGCTAAAGCAAACAGATCCAAATGACGAGGAAACAGACGGAAACAAGGTGATAAAAGTCCACGGAGATTATTTTAGAATTTTAAAATCCACTGAAGTATCCGAAAAGTCTGACGGATCTTTCATAAATAAGCTGATTCTGAACGGTGTTTCAAAAAAAGATGCTGGAAAATACATCTGTTTAGGCGCCAACACGATAGGCCATAGTTTCCGTAGTGCCTTTCTCACTATTCGTGGAAGTAAGAATTTTTTTTAATTCCATTTCATAAGATTTTTAACAGGTTTTTATACGGAAGTAGAAAAGTTTCCAATGCATTCTACATAGTTAATTCAAAAGTTATCTTCGCTCTTTAGCCGAAAAATTAATTAAAATGAGAAGATTGAACATAGATAGTACGCATTGATAGACTCAAAAGCATATTTAACATTTTAGGACTAAACATGAGACCTTTATTTTAATAAAAGGATCAATTTAGTTTCATGTTTTATTCCCTTTTTAACATGTCAGTGATTTATTTTAGGTTAATATTTTTAATTCTATTAACTTTGTGAACATACATCTATTTTTATTTATTTATCAGACTGTCCGGTATCCATATTTCTACTCAACATTATTGAAACAAATGTTTTATTTTCTAAATATTCTAATAACGAAGTGATTATAAGGAAACATAAAGGAACTTTACTAAATTTACTTGATAAAGTGTTAATATTATCCCAATGATTTATCATTCATAGAGCTTGTATTTTTTTTAATATTATCCCAATGATTTATCATTCATAGAGCTGTAGTTTTTTTATATTATCCCAACTGTTTATCATTCATGGCGCTTGTATTTTTTTTTTGTTTACAAATTTATTTATTTTGCGATCATTTAATTTTTTTAATCGACCCAATTTTGACCCTCTATCAAACAAGCGGCCTAAGGCAGATGCCTAGTCTACCTAGTTTGAAATCCACAGCTAGGTAGATTATCTGATGAAGTGGTCTTATGAGTAAATTTTAATCGTCATAATCTGATTTCTCTTCGTTCTGTTAAAGAGGCATGTACATGGCCACGCGGCTACAGCATACATCAAGAAGGAACAGCGAGCAGTTATCCGTTACCTCTGGTTAAAAAATGCTGCAAGAGACAAGAAATCAATGTATGAATATTGTATCCTATGATCTGCGACAAACGTCAAGGCTTGTTGTTACAAATCTATGTATTGTTGACCGACAGGGCAAATCCATACACTTTCAGACAGAGTCTCATAGCCCAAATTCGAGAAATGCCTTTCCTGCAGTCTGGATCTCACTTCTTCTATCGCTTTGAACCTATTAGGGATACATAATGCGGAAGCCACTGTTTCACGGAACAGGTCGTACAAAATGTAATGCATCAATGATTTTTCGTTCAATCAAAACTTTCTTCTCCCAAAGAAAACACAAGCTTGTGGGTGGAATAAATGTACCAAAAAAACCAGAGGAGTTAAGAAATGACTCAACCACTAATTTTGATTATTTGCAGATCAAAAATAAAAACAGATACTTTTTGGCATACCTTCGTAGATGCAAAAAATGAAGTAAATAATAAGATGAATTATCTCAATATAAGTGATAATTATTTTGCAATTTTAATAAAGCTCTTAAATTTTCAAATTTAAATTTAAAAATTTGCTCAGAAAAATTAATTATAATTTTTAAATAATACAGCTCAAAAATTAATAATTATTCTAACCGTAATAATTAATTGGCAAAATAATTTAAAGACTTCCAAGACTTACAAGGTATTGAAATAGCACTGTTTAGATATACCAATAGTTTCGTCAAGGTTTTGAAATAGTACATTATTTATTTTAACCGTTCATCTTGATAATGATCTTTTTACTTTCTCAACAATATATTTTCATCGTGAAATATTATTCTGGAACACACCTACCCTTAGAAACAACACTCAAAAAGAAATAATCCAAATAGTATCAGAGCATAAACGTCAACATTGACGTCATTGATGCTCTAATATTACTTCGCATTTTCTATAATCGTCATTTAGAATAACGAATATAGAATATAGAAATAGTAATAGAAAGCAGTTAAAGAAAGCTATATATAGCAGAGCAGTTAACAGAAAGCGAATATAGAAAGCAGTTCGATACAAAATACAGGGTGGTCAAAAAAAAACTTCCCCTATATATGAAACCCTAGCGACCTATCCGCTCAACCAATCGAACCAAAGTTTCAGACATGGTTGTTTGAAGGTATGCGCTGGAAATTGTGATGATTCTAAACAACGCAGAGCTCACGGTTACGGTTACAGTGAGAGAATTTCGAAATTTTCGAATGGCAACACCCTCTTTTTTTCTTGCACAAATTGATCAGCGTATTGAAAAACCACTAATGGCGTTGGAACGATTAGCGTGTGACGAAAATTGCTGCCGTAAAGCATTTGCAAAGAAGAGCATTATAAAGGACTAATGACAACACAGAGAGGAAGGAGGATTCTGACATAGTTGCAGAATTCCGTTATTAAAGAATTGCAGCAACAAAGTGTCAATAGGGACATTGTATGGATGCAAGATGGGGCTCCTCCACACGTCGCCCAATGTGTTCGACCAGTGCTGCAACAACACTTTGGTGATAGAGTCATCTCAAGTAACTTTACAGCTTCGTGGCCACCGCGATCCCCCGATTCACTCCTATGGATTTCTGGTTCTGGGGTTATCTGAAATCTAAGATATACACGCCTGGTCCACGAGATGTGTCAGAATTGCAAGATGCCATAACACGTGAAGTTAAGCAGATTCCTCCTTGCATGTTACGTTCGGCATTGTTGTCCACAATCTCCCGAATGCAATGCGTTGTCGCCTGCGAAGGTGAACACGTTTAAAATCTGTAATTATAACTTTCCATTCCGATAAAAGCTTTTTTTGTCTTTCCTCTCTGTGTTGTCATTAGTTCTTTATAATGCTCTTCTTTGCAAATGCTTTACGGCAGCAATTTTCGTCACACGCTAATCGTTCCAACGCCATTAGTGGTTTTTCAATACGCTGATCAATTTGCGCAAGAAAAAAAGAGGGTGTTGCCATTCGAAAATTTCGAAATTCTCTCACTGTAACCGTAACCGTGAGCTCTGCGTTGTTTAGAATCATCACAATTTCCAGCGCATACCTTCAAACTACCACGTCTGAAATTTTGGTTCGATTGGTTGAGCGGATAGGCCGCTAGGGTTTCATATATAGGGGAAGTTTTTTTTTTACCACCCTGTAAATCTCCTGAAGGTATCAAGTTCCAGTGAATTATCTAGTGTCAAAAGTGATAGCTTATTTTTCTGACTTGGCTCAGTGTTTTCATTATAGTTAAATTATCTAAGCAATATCAATTTTCTAAAACCCTGAATGTAACATCTACGTTTCAATATCATTCATATTTCAAATTTAAAAAAGAGAGAGTGTTAGGTGTTGAAAACGAATGAATTCATACTAAAGTTTCATTGTATTGAAATGAAAAAAGCAATTTCTTTAAAAACGAGAGAGGATCAAAAAAGTTTCGGTTGCCGTGTACTAGATAGCAGCGCTTGTCAAATGTTTCAATGTTTATGAAATACGATGCCTAGCTCAGTTTGTCTGAAACTTTTGTAGTCCCTTCTGTGTCTCAAAGCTTGTACATATCATTATGTTCATATTGAAATTTTTTGAAAATTTTTAGAAATTTTAAAATATATATTTCTAGATACAAATTTTAAGAACTTTTCAAGTGACCCGCAATTTTATAACTAATCATTAATTTATTGATTTTTAATTTGATTAAAAAGTTATTTAATTTCAGACATGCGCCTGTCGCGTCAAAACAATTTCAGGTAATAAGGAATATTAAATAATTCGACATGAATGCAGGAAATAAATTTTCACAAATCGTAGCTATTCAATATTTCAAACAAACTCAATTTGATTTTAGTTTCTTTCATGCTTTGTTTTGGGCGTAATGCGAATTCGCGAGAAAACTTACTTCAGTTTATGCTGATTAAAAATTTCTTCTTGGTTTTTTCCACGAATTACGAGAGTGAGTTCGGTGTTTCTTCTCTTTAGATTTTGGGAAAGTCAAGACTTTTATTTCTTGCATTTCTTGGCAGGATCTTAAATTATTTCTTAACTAATGCAATTGAAATATGGAAAATTCGATGTTTAAAGGTCAGAAGAAATGGAAATAGGAGAAAAATGATTTAGAATTCTGAATTGCCTTTGTTGGAAATTCCTTGTCTTACTATATTTCAAAAATATCTTTTTAAGGAATCTTAAAATAAAATATTCAAGATAAAATTCATCATTAGCGATTCATTAAATAATATATTCATTAAAAATTAATAATTAAAGACTCATTAATTTAAATATTCATAAAAAATCATCATTAAAAATAATTAAATTCAAAGTAACAAAAAAAAAACGAGAATTTTTGAAATGCGTAGTGGCAACTATGAGCAGGTGGCAGAACTGCACGATAGTGACCTTGAGCATGTAAACACTTTGCCATTTTAGTAACCAAAGGTCAGTATAATGGGCAACAGCGTGCGTTCGCCATAAAAATGTTTTATAAAAACAGTGATAGTTTGGAAGCTGCGACTTTTTTACAACTTAGAACGTTTTACAACTTAGGATTTTGCCATCCCAGCAAAACAAGCGATAAAAAGTTGGATTAATAACTTTGAAGAGACTATATCTACCCTAAAGAAGAAACCAACAGGATGACCAAGAAGTGCTCGTATTCCACAGAACATTGAAGTTGTAAATTCTGTCCTACGGAGCCCACGGCGTTCAGTTCGTAAGTAAGCAGCTACGATTGAAATGTCCCAAGAGAGTTTTCGTAGAATTCTTCATTTAGATTTGAACAGAAAATTCAGGATGAAATTCATAGTATCCTAACTGAGATATTGCAGCAGTTAATGAGGAATCTCAACAGCAGATTTCAAGAATGCGTTCGTACAAGAGGACGGCATCTAAAAGACGTTTTTAAAAAAAAAAAAATGATAAATTCCATTAATGTTTCTTAAATGGCAAACTTTAAGGTTTCAATTACTATGAATAACATGTTTTACTTCCATCACTGTTGGTTTTATTGGATTGTTAAAAAGTTCCGGTTTATTTGGGTCACCCTGTAAAATATTCATGAAAAAGTATATCATTAAAGATTTCTTAAATAAAATATTCATGAAAATTCGTCCTTAAAGAATCATTGAAAAATGCTCTACTCACTTCTAAACACAAAACTCCATTTCTGACTCAGAACAATAAGAATTTGAGACTATTCCATTCACCGTGCACGACGGCTCGGTGCATGATAAATCGATCTCTTAATTGGTGTGGTGTGAAAACTCTCAGAGACTTGGCTGCCTCAGCTGTCGTTATCTTAAATTCGAGCTATAGAATTCGATGTTTTTATCGTTAGCGCGACAGTTCAATACTATGACGTATGTCTCAATATAGCCAACGAGTGAATTCCTAATGACTATAATTAAACTAAAAAACAGCAAATTATAAATTGAAATTAAATGGTATGTTCAAGCGCAGCTTTGAAGTAAATTTTCTCTGTTATCTAACTGTAATTTCTAACTTTATTTAATATCAGCATTAAAAAAAATCCTGCTCTCACTTTTTTTCTGCTTTTGATACAAAACAGACATTCTGCGATTAAGTAGATAGCCAATTTGCCGGCTGATTCCTGCTCCATCTAATCACAGAAATGCTCTATCTCGTTTGCTGCCTCTTTCGGTAATTTGTATCCAGTCAGCTAATCCTCGTCAATATAAAGCTAAAAACAAAAGTTTGATATATTTATATACATCGTAAACGAAGAAAATTCAACCGTTGAACGATGTGCCTTTCTTCAAAAGGTGAAGTTTCTTTAAAGAAAATATTAATATTGTGCTACCACTTTCTCTATTTCTTAGGATGAATGAAAGAAATAATAAAATGCCCAGTATGCTGCTGAAAAAATATAAAATTATTCAAAAAATTACAGAAATAGTATAAAACTTTTTTAAAAATTAGTCTAAATCCTGAACGTTAAAAATTCGTGGAATGAATAAATTTTGCGCAAAAATAATTTTAAAAATGATCATATACATTATACTTTGTTCTTCTTAAATTAGAACTTATTCTGTCAAAAACATAATACCCTCATTTATGGCATATTAAAAAAAAATGCAAAAAATATGTTTGAATATAGTTGAAATTAAAATATTGGGAATATATATGTAATGTAAACTTGATATACAAGCAGGAAATGAGTTCTTTTTTAAATGACAATTTTATTTTTCTTCTTCGTGATTAAAGAAAAAATTCAATTTTTTGCAACTTTCAAAAGTTTTCTGTAAAATCCATGATCAACGTTAGAATGAAACATTCCACAAAGCAAAGCAGAAAAAGAGAGCAAATGAGAATGCATTCAAAACTTATATCTCCAAAGAGGGCTTTTCCCTAAATATTTCTAAGAAAGCATTTATTTTAGGTGTGTTTTTTTTTTTTTTTTGCGTGATTCTGCAGCTTCGTATGGTAGTTAAAATTACAGAAATTAGATTCTGAAAAGCATGGAAAAGCCAACAATCCTACGCAATTCGGAAATTAAAGCGGAGTATGAATTCTGATAAAATTATAATTAAGATTAAGAACTTGTATAGTTTAAATTTATTATATATTTGGATTTTTTTTGTGTGCGTGTTAAATCAGAGACGTTGAAAAAAAGGAATCTTATTATTATCTTTAGATAACTTTTCTTCTCTTCTTATTTAACTTTTCCTTTAGACATAAAGATTTTGATGAAAATTCTGTAATTTTACGATATTATTAACCAAAAAACAATAAGAAAGACATTTTGAATAAAATATTTCATAAAAAATCTAGTAACTAATATTTTTTCATTTAGGATTCATTACTTTTGCATCTATATTTTTGATTTTTCAATAGAAATAGAAATTTAACACGAAAATGCTTTTAGACTGAAAAGAATTAGGATGTGATAAAATTTTGCAGGTTCTGTTAAAATTAATTAAAATAAAAAATAATTTGGCTATCATTATACAAGAATTAAGTAAAAAAATATAAATTACTACTTCTAACTTCTTCCACTGAACAATTCTGATAAAAAAAAAGTTTAATGTCTCTCTATTTTAAGCCATATGAAGATGTATGGCACAACTTATTAATTCATTTTTGCATCATCTCCACTTCAAGTTTTATCTCAACCTCATTTCGGATAAATTAACAACGGATTATTAGGATAATTTATTTATTACATTTTTTACTGTAAGTACGAAAGTTAGTAAAGAAATTTTAAATAAACATTTTTATTTCATTAGTTATAATTAATAATTATGTTTAGAATTTTTTTTCTGCAAGCATTATATTTATTTTTAAATATAACAATTCTTTCAGTAGCATAATATAGTCTCGAGAAGTGTAGGGATAATTATAAGTAACTATAACTATTTTTTAGAATTTTTGCAGTCTTTATTTTTTTTTTTTTTCCATCACTCCATTTTCTTCTTTGTTTTCTGATCAAGAGGAAATTTTACTACCGATTTTTCTTTCATTTTCTAATGTATTCGTGTTTTTCGAGTTTAATGCTTTCAGAATTTAATTGTTAATTATTTCATTAATTGTAATTAAATTTTGAGTGCATATGAGAATATCCATCTGGTAATGAATTTAATAAAAACCAATTATAATATTCCATAATATTTTCAATAATGAATTATGAAACATGTTAAAGGATAAAAAAAAATAATAATAAAATTTTAAAAATGTAAAAAAACAGCTATATTAATATTGCGATGAAAGCGTGCTTTTAAAAGCTCTTTTTATATATTTTTTTTATTGTTTAATTATACTTTTTCCCTTGTGTATTCTCTTACAATTCATTCTTTCATTTCTTTGTAGCATCTGAAACCTTCATCGCCGAAATGGAAAAAGTGGGAAACGACTCGATCACCATCCAGTTCAGTTCGCTCTTCATAACCATCCCAGTGGCACTTGTAATCCTGATCACATTAATGGCCGTCGTGTTCTTGCATTACTTTCACAAACCCCGAGCTGATCAATCAGGTTTACAAGCAAAATACGATGGCAAGACAGAAAAGGCAGTCGTCACTCCCCCAACAGTATACCCACATGTCCATGATGTCTCAATTATGGGCAATCCAAACTTCCACCATGCACTCGAATCATCTGACGGTACATGGTCTCACGTCCAGAGCTCATTAGTCATTGATCCTGGACAACCAGATTCATTCTCCGAGTGCGACTCATCATTCGTGTTTTTAGGAGACCTCAACATGTATCCGGATATCATGTATAAGGATAATGGGCACGTCTTGAGTCTTTATTCCCCAAATCCTTCTAGTCAAGAGAAAACGCTGTACTTGGATCGAGTTTAATCTTTTTATCCATTATGGGATGGAAGAGTTTCCGTATTTGAAGGTGCACAAATGCGCTGGAATTTTGGTTAAAAAAATCTGCAGTTTTTCTGCAATTAATCGGTTGAGTATATCGCTTTTTTGTCATATTTAGCTTCAAGAAATGAAATGGATGAAATATTATTTTTTCACCACGACACTGCCCTATTTGCGGGGAATATGTGCAATAACTTATTACTCCTTTCAGTGACTTATTGCAATTAATATTATTTAAAGCACGAACGTGGCAGTTATAATTTTGGTTATCATACAATGCAAGTTGCAGGGAAGTAGCAAATAATTTATTCGCTCTTTCTTTATTTCGAAATATTTATTTTAAAAAATAGTTACAGTAACTTAAATCTATTATAAATCATAAGCTCTTAACTCAGTCAAATTTTAAATCTACTTGAAAAATTATTCTTAATTAAAGCATAAATATCACATGCATAATTACGTTAAATATTAGTTTTAAATATTTACTAATTATTACGTTTAATAATACTATTGGCTCTTTTTTTACTGTTTTTAATTTTCAGACTAAAATAAAAAAAAATACTAAATGTAATTTTTAAATTCCATCCTCTCATTTTCAAGAATTTCTCTAATATCTACTGGAAATTCATTTCTAATAGTTTTATCAATTTTGATTAAAATAAGAAGCATGTAGTTTTTATCTGATGTATGCTTTCTGAATAAGAATTTTTTTCAGTGAGGTATTAAAGGAAATATCCAATTCTCATTGATGAAAAAAAGTCGTACTTTATTTTTTTTAATCAGAATTCTAAAACTGATTCTCAAAATTCACTTGAATTTGCCAAAAGTCAAGTTACTTTTTCCGTTGTTATTAAGTATTTCCACTTTTTTCTTCAACAAATCTTTTTATTTTCCTAAAGTAAACAATTAATTTTAAAAAATTAGTACGTGCTATAAGCATCCCAATTCATTTAACTATAAATTTTCTGAAAGTATCTGTTTTAAATTGTTTCATTGACTAACTTATTACAAATTTTTGATGCCTAATCACCCGTTTTCCCCGACGATATCCGTTCTCTGCCTTTCGTTTTCTCAACTTATTCTGATATTTTTCAGAAATTTCAAATCCCATTAATAAGTTATCGCACAATTTGTTACTTTATTCTTCGCATTAACAGAAATATGTCAAAATTTTGACGACATATTATTTAGCAGAAAACCACCGAGAAGCGCCTCAAATATGAGAATCAGCCCCTGGATAAGTAAGTACATTGTTGTTTTTTCAGAGGCAGTGGCATAGTGGAGGTAAGGGGCGTCCGGGATGAAACGTGCCTTTTTTTCACCCCTAATCACTATTAATGGCTTTGCAGATGTAAATTGCGGCCAGGGTATGATATTATTTTTTCGTCCTTTTAACATATTTTTCAATAAAAAATTAAACATACACATTAATTTTTTGTCTCTCTGGCGGCCCCTAAAGTTGGCACCCAGCTCTTTTATTATCCCTTGACCCTCCCCCCTTCTCGGTTGCTACACCTCTGCTTGGAGAGTATAGCAATGAAGATGTGATAGTGCTGCCCATATTTCGAAGACGGGTCATGCCTATTTAACTAATCTTTCATTGATATAGATCATGAAGATTTCCGAGCTTCCTTATAGATTAATTCTTTCTTTGTAATTTTGTAACATAACTCAACGTGATTTTTATTAATAAAAAAATGTTAAGTTTCTAATGAAAGACAGAGAAGGATTAATAAATAGAAACGAAGGCAACTCCTTAGATGCCCTGCAGCTCGGGGAAAGGGTGTCTCGAGGAATCCAGAATATACATACATATATATATACTTTTTAAATGTTGATTCTATAATTAAACAGCGTTTAAAAAGTTTTGTCTGTTTCTTTAACTGTTTTTAAATTTTTTTTATTTGCTTTTTGTGTGTGCGTGTAGGTGAGGTACTGTATCCAACTTCCTTAAAAATGGCTCGAAACTAAATGTTTGTGCTTTCGATTTGTCAAAATCTAAAACTTAAAACTGCTTATACACAGATTGTAATCAGAATCAATACAAAAATTTCTTTGGAAAGGTGGGAAGGGGATAGAAGTCCCCAAAACTTGCATTGCCTAGGGGTCTGATAAAAAATTTTAATTAAAATGAACTGCCACTTTGCTTTAAAATTTCTTCATTATTTTAAATTTTTAAAAAAAAAAAACCGTTCCTAAACAATTTAAGAAAAGCAAAGGAAAAAATCTTCTGTGGCGCCATCTATGTTTCTAAAACCGAATTATAGATTGTTATGTAGTCAGAATTAATCTCTTTATCATTCATTTAGAAATAAGGGCGAAACAAGTAAACAAAACTAAAGAAAATTGAAGCACAATTCTCTACATTAGATTCTGAAATTGATTACAAGAAATAAATCACAAAATAAAAAATAATTAATTGGCATTTCAAAAAAAAAAATATTCAATGATTTCAGGGACGAAAAGTGAGTTTTTTTTTTTTTTTTTCCCTCCGTTCCTCTTCTCTCTTTAGAATATTTTATGAAAGGTAAAAAACGCAATGTTATATACAAGTATTTTCAGATTACGTATTTTTTTACCTATTATTATTATTATTTTGGGATTCTTCAGATGCCAGATGAGCATTTAAGAAAAGAGGAACGGATTGATGTGTACAATTTTATTCAAATGCTGTTTGTGAAAAAAAAAATTTTTTTTATAAAAAAAAGAACAGAAGGAAGTATTCTTCTCTATTTTCTTTCCTGAGAAAAGAATATTCGGAAAATTCTAAGAAAAAAAAAAAAAGAAGGCTCGAACAGGTCCCATCCCTTTATAACATACTAAAATTAAGTCTGGGCGAAATGAGACGACTTCATTAAAAAATGAAGTTGGAAATTTAGCTTCCAAAAACACAAACAATTTAGTACGCTGGGTGGTGGACAACATGAGATTATTTTGTTGAAGGCATGTCAAATCCTAAATGCAAAAATTAAGCATGATATCATTAATAACAAATGCATTGAGTTACGTTCCAAGTAATGAAAGAAGAACCTTGTGAGAGCACTCAAAAGTTTCTATGATCTATATCAATGCAAAGTTAGTTGATTTGCATCAGGGAGAAATTGGTGCATGGGTCGATGATGACTATTTTGTTCATGAACTTAGTATCCGCATTACTATTCGCGGTGAACGGTCATTACATGTACGGGATGGCCAAGTGCCAGGAATAGGTGATTTGGTTGGAACTGTTTACATCCATATCGTATCTGCATTTTCTAGCGCATATTATGCACCTTAAAACAAGGATCTTTCAAATCTGCTGAAAGCTGAATCGGCGCACAAATCTTTACAGCCGTGCAGATTGCGCAATTTTAAACCAAGTTGTAACTTCAACGGCCAAAATTTTGTCATCTATTTGTATTTGAACATTATTACTGAATCCTTGCTTCGATATTCTATCAAAACTTTTGGGAAACCCATCTATATGTGGACAGAATTCAAGCATAAATGATCGTATATTGTGCGGTCATCTGAGTGTTTTTTAAACTAATTTCACCAGATACTAAATTTGTTGTATACTAAATGTTTTTATGACGCAGCGATGACTGACGACGATTTTAAAGGTGAATTTCTAGTCAAGATGGAAGTTCGATACTTGGTGCAAATCTGAGGACTTACATCCACCAGAAGAAGTGCAACTATCCAGTTGCAAAGATCACCAAGTGGTTTCAAACACCATTTTGTTACTGTATATATAGCCAGCTTTTCAATTATTTTTCTAACAAATATCAAGATAAATCCGATATGTCAAATCAAATGTTAACAAAACAAAGAATAAATCAAGCCAATTATTCAAAGAAAAGATAAATATGAAATATATTTATATGAAACTGCAAATGTTGCATCAAAGCAATTGTTAATTTGTAACTTTTAGAATAAGATTGAAATTCTAGTTTTGAGATTTAAAGTTGCACACATATTTTCTGCGTCCAAATATGAACTGTAACTATAAAACAAAAATAACTAATGCATTTTAAAGTAACCATGAAATTCTAGTTTTGGAGACCATTGTTAGAAATATTTCTGCGTCCAAATAAGAATTTTAACTCCACTGCATAAAACAGTCTTAAATTAATCCAAAATTGGTGTTGTCAGATTTAAGTAATATTGTAAATTACCACAAAAATATATACAGCTAGTCAAAAAAGAGAAGAAACAAATATAAGATTTGTAAAAATGTTTATACAAAGTTTCATAAAACTAATATTTATTGCTAATTTTACCATTTAAAAAAACATTTTTCATTTTTGCAATTTTATAATGCTATTTTAAAGAACTGACTTTGATTTTTACTTAATATCAGTAGATAAATATTCTAGTCATTTTATGTTTGGTTAATAACAGTTATGCCTTTAAGAATTGAAAGTTTCGAGTTCGTTTTATTCTTGAATCATATGAAGAAATGAAGCTGTCAATTTTATATAGCAGCTTATAATTTATAAACAAAAGGACGTCTATAAAGAAGTTTTTGTCCAAGAGATGTGGATAAAACAATTTATAATTTTAAATCAATACCAATAATTGACTTTAAAATTTAGATTGGATTTTTTAATGGAATTTTAAAAAATGAATTATAAAGACTTACGTGAACGTAAAGAAACGTTTTTATGAGTCAAATAAAACAACTGTGATGTCAATTAAACATTTTTTTTCTTTTCTTTTTCTTTCTTTTTTCATTTTGCTTGTACATTGCGAGAAATTTTATGTACAGAATGCAAATGAATCTTTTTCCTTTTGATCTTTTACACTTAGGTATATACTTTAATTTTGCATCGATATCTGAAACTAGGGCATTTAGTATGATGATACATCTTTAATTCAGAGAAAGTAAGAGAAAACAGAAACATTATAAATTTTGATATATATCTTATGTATATATCAATTTTTTTTTATCTATCTTTAAGATATAAAAGAAATATATCTCATTGCAAAAGTGCTGCGTTTAAATGAAGTTAATCTAGATTCGAAATATTATAAAAACTTGAATTTAACATTTAAAAAAATCATGCTTTGTCCAAAACAAAGCTTTTTAAAAGGGCAAGGGTCTCTTATTTCTGCCTTTCTTTCGGATTTTTCCAAAATTTGGGAACAAAAATAATGAAAAAAATCCATTTGTCTTTAAAAATTTCATTAAATTTACTTTTAACTGTTATTAATACAAGCTTACTGTTTTTATTTCTTTTCCAACCTTGATGATGTTTGCAAAAAATTCTTAATTGAAATAAGATCGCTAAAAAATTTTTCATCCTCTTATGAAATGCAGCCAGTGCAAAACTTTAAGAGCTCTTTGTCTAAAATGTATGCTTTGGTGTTTTCTTTTCTTTTCATTACTTCAAAAATTCATTACAAATAGAAGCATTCTAAAGACTTTCCTGTGATTTTTAGCTGTTGTATATAATAAAGCTAAACATATAATGTTTGTTGTATAATATTTTTACAATGCATGAAGAGTGTAAATTCAAAGAAATCGTTAAGGATTTGAAATATCTTTTTTCTTACATTGCGCAAGAAATTATGCATGTTTAATAAATATATTTGGTTTTCACAAGTATAATTCTATATGTATTAAATAAAAAAATGTGTGTTTTATCAATAAATTTCTGTCTTATCAAGGTGGAACAAAGAAGCCTATAATTTGCTCAGTAGCTAAGCTGTTAAACTGGGCCCTGTTATAGGATATTTACTTAATCATTGATAATTATCAGTAATTGTCCTAGCATAAGAAAACAATACATTCTCTGTGAATGAAATGAAAAGTTTTTCTTACATGATAAGGTATTTTCCCACCTGTTTCTCAAAATTATACATATCACTTGAGAAAAAGTTTATATTATCCATTATTTCATTTATATGAATATCTGTTCATTGTGCGACTATTGTATACTGTATGTGTTTCGTTGAAATAAAGTGTTGGTTGAATGTCTGCGTCTCTTTTCCTTTGCCTTACTAAACAATTACTTATTGCTGTGCGGAGAATCCTTATTTTATAAAACTCTGTCACTCACTATAAATAAAGGTTTGATATAGATATTACAGGCTTTTAAATAATCAAATGTGGAAGAGATTATTCTCATTTAAAATTATATTTTATGATTCATTATTAATAATTCATTATTGAATAATTAATATTCATTCATTAATATTCATTCGTTATTAAATAATTCGAGTTCATTTAAATCATATAAAAAATACAATTACATTTTTATACAACTTAATGATGTTCGAACGAAGAAAAAAAAATAAATCATGGAAATAAATTGAACGTATAAAAATAGACCATACTTTACCATATCAGATAGATCACAGTGTTTTTACCGGTAATTCTGGGTAGTCCGTCATTTTATTTATTAAAATTAAGGCCATACAGTGAAAAAATAACTATAAGTATGTATATAATAGTATAAAATGACTTCGACAAACACCAATAACAGAAACAAAAATCCTGAACAGCAAATTCGCGATATTCAGTAATCTTCATGGAAACTATTAAAGAAATCTAGAAACTATTAAAGAAGTTTGATGTTTTTAGACAGACACAATTAACAAAATTGACTTTTCAGGAAAAACTTTTAGAACAACAGAACATTGTGAAAGGAAAAAATTAGTTCTTGAATGATTTTAACAACGGAAATATATTCATGAATTTCATTGCATTATAACTACATGTCATTAATTACATATAAATACATTAGACTAGTATAATGAAATACTAAAATATTTTACACTTCCCCTTTTGGCTGTAATACGTACATGTATTTAAGAAATTACACCTGCCATTTCCATTTTAATGTCATCATTATTTATCGTTCTGCAGAATTACAGATTTCGTCAAAAAATTTAACTTAACTAGTAAATTAGTTATAATACTGATAGTAAACTTAATATTTTGTTAGGAATATGGAACAATTATTATTTGTTATTGATTCACATACATGACTATTACAATTTTGAGAAAATAAACCAATTTTTCAAAAGTGTAAAAATATTTTAAGATGCATCTTTAAACATTAAAAACAGGCATTAGTTAATTTTAAGACGACTGCAAAGAATCCAAGTAGATTCGATGATAATAGTGTGTTGTAGTAAATGGAAAAACAGTAGTTAGTGGAAGTTGTAAAATAATGAAAACATCAAAAGTGTATTCAGCATATCAGGCAAAGTACAAAGAAAATATTTTTTGATCAAACAATAAGGGAAAAAAACAATTCTTGATTAAAAAAATCTAATGAAATCAACGAAACACATTTCCGAAACAATGATATTGGGTATATTTATATCAATGCCCTCATTGATTGTTAGTATTGTTTAACAATTTTCTTAGTTAATTTTGCATTAATTTGAAATAAACCTTTACATCATAAAGTGAAAAATTTGTATAAATGAAAAGAGGAGAATGAAAAAAAAAAAGTGAGAACTGTAACGATACAATATGATCGAGTAAAGCAAAAAAAAAAAAAAAAATGGAAATAACGGCATTTTTTTTTAATTTAAAAAATGCCTAATGAAAAAGAAGAAACATACTTCTGAAATGAAGACATTTAGCCTAATTGCCTTCATTCTTGATTCAATCTTGCATTAAAAAATTAATTGTTAAAAATCATTTATACTGAATAACAAAAATATTCCCCATTTTTTAACATGTAGGTAAAATTAATCTACCTTTGTGCTACATCTAGTTGTTAATGAAAAGATATCCTAAATTTGAATATACGTTAACATAAATTTAATAAAAATAGTTTTTAAAGCTCTTGTTAATGATCCAAGAATAGATTTTTTTAAAAAAAATTTTAATTCTTTTTTTGCTTTAGTTTTAATTTGTACTTCATTATTTTAAATATTTATTTTGGAAATAATTCTTCTTTAATACAGGTGGCGTACCTCGAATGAAAACGACCTTTAATTAAATTAAAAGGTTAATTGATAACTAGACATTAAAATATTAAATTAGAATTATATCACCAAGAAAACGCTGGTAAGAAAGATTTCCCAATTCTAGCACATTAGAAAGTGAGCAAAAAAAAAAAAAAAATGATTGCAACAAATTTATCTTTGCAAACATGAAGCAAGTGACGTTATATAAAAGTGTAAAAAAATCATATTAATCAATCCATATGCGAACACTTTATTTATGATTCATATTAAATTATTAATTTACCCTGCTTCCTTTTTAGATTAATTAATCGCTTTTAGATTAATATTAATTTTTCAAAAAAAAAACTAACTTTTTTATAGCAGAATGTAGGAATACGAAGAAGCTAAAATCATTTGCTAGAAAGCTTGTGAATAAACCCTTTGAAAAATACTTCGAAAATTTTATTCTCATTTCCTTTTAAATGCTATTTATTTTAATGTGTAATCTGACAACAGAGGGCGCCACAGTAAAATAGAAACGTGGTCTCATTTTTTGTAAACATAAACTGCATCCCCCCCCCCTTTTATATATTGCGAATATTTATATTAACTCAGAATTAGAATGTTAAATCGGATTTTTAAGGTTTATTTCCTAATAATCTTCCTTTAAATTTTGATTTTCCTAGTGAATTCCTATTACTCAATTCTCCTATTAAATTGTTGTCTTTTTTTTTTTAATTCTCAGGATGCAAAAAATACAGTATTGATTACTGCACTTCAAATCAAATTCTGTTGCCTTCTAAAATAATTTCGTGACTTAGCTATAAGAAAAAGAAGAATGATATTGGTCTAGAAAGGAATTTAAAAATATAAAGAACAAAAATCGTAAATATTCTGTTCTGAAAATATAATTTTTTATATCACATACTCCATGATTTCAATTTAGGTACATTCGAGAACATTTTTTGTTACACTCTGACTTTAACTTCTATTAAGATAAATTGGTTAATCTACTGAAATATAGACCTGTTAGTTACCATAATTTTCTCCTTCAAATTACCGCCTATAGATGGCACCACTGTTTAGATCCATAGTTTAAATAAATTATTCAAAAATGATATATTATTCTAAATTTAACCAAAAATATTAAGCAAAATTTCATTACACCCTCAGAAAAAAAAGTGAATAATGTTTCCGTTATAACGAATTAATATTTTGCAGATCGCAATTGATAATAGGAGATTTTAAACAGTCAATCAACAATTCATTAGTATTTGTAAATGTAAGTTTTCTGTGTCATTTGTTTTTATAAGAAGATATTTTATGATGTCTAGATGGTTCGGATGACACCAATTTGCTTACCTTCCGTATCGTCAAAATACCTATTGCTAATCGCCGCATGGTTACCTCTGATGTATTTCCAAAGATTTGAAAGAACGCAGGAAAATAAATGCATCTGTGGAGGAATCGGTACTGTTTGTCATTGTTTAAAGGAATGCATCGAAATCTCGAAATTAAGAAAGAATCTGAAAGTTGAAAATGGTGACTTAAGTACAGTATTGATGGTACCAGATAATCTTACAACTTGAAGGACATGATGTTAAAAATTTTCAGTTTCTTATCAACTGTTTGAAAGTGTTTGGATTTCTGTTGTTGTGAAACGAGAATTTGGAGGAATATTGAGAATTTCTTTAAGTTATAATCTGTTTCTTGTTTAATAGGAAGATAGGTGAACTGGAATATGAAGAGGAAGGTCAGTGATTGACTGCTTTGTGTCTTGGGGTCAATTGCCTCGAAGAGGATGTCATTTTTGGTGAATTGGTCAGCGTTATGCTAAAGATAACAGTCGGCCACAACAAATCCTGTCAATACTGCTATGTTCAATGGTGACAGGATGGTCGGCTGTACACAAGAAGAAGAAGGCTCCCTCTGAAAAACCCTGCGGTATGCGTAATTATGAATTCTTTATACATGCTTGCCGATGCATTACTGATACCTGCATTTATTTGGAATGTATCAGTATGCATTACGAACTACAAATAATTTGTATCTTTGAAGAGTTTTACGCCTCTGCTTCTAAAACTGACACTCAGCCTTAAAGGAAAAATAAATTGACCTGAAAAAAAACTAAGAACAAAAAATATTATAACAGGCAAGCATAAATAAATTAATTAAAATTAACCAGGTGGTAAAAAAAAGGGAAAGTATTTCACTTACCCTATTTACTTATTATTTTAATGATTAGTTTTCGTGTAAATTTTTCTATTCATCTCCAGGTAAAGAAATTTTGAGGGGAAGAACTAACTTATAATTACGAAAAGCGAAACAAGTTGTTGACTAAAAGATACTCAAAATAGAAAACAAGTTTAAATTTTTAAAAATATTATTGTTTATTATAATTTATGAATTTTTATTTGTATATTTAATTCTTTGAACTGTATTTATTTTCCGAGGTACTGTAAATTAATATTATAATTCTACGCAATCTGAGCACAATTTTTATGGCAATTCACAGAGACTTTAGTATCTTCAGATATTATTGAATACTTACTCTAACAAAATTATTATTAATCAGAGAAAATATTCTGTCTGTATAAATATTATTTCATAATACATTAAATAGATATTCTACTAAAACTATTAAACTGCTGCATTTAAAATCTTCAATTTCACTTTTTTAAATATCCATTCGTAATTCTACCTTGAAAAATAATGAAATCTTAAGAATTTCGATTGTAAAAGCACTATTAAATTTTCTTTATCTAAGAGAGTTTTTTTCATGAATTTATCTCCTCCCATTCCATTTGCATCAACAGACCTTGAAAAGATCTTTAACCTTATCCTAATCTTTAATGAAATAACAAGATTACCACAAGGGCAGAGATTTTCCGGCAGGTTTAAAAGTAGCGACTTTAATAAAATATTATGTTATTGGAAAGCACTATTTTACTTTGATTTGATATTATTTTGCCCCTAACGAAAATTTTTATATATTTCTTCATTATGAAAACGTGTAAAATAATATTTGATTCAAGAAATACATGATCAGTAGCATCTGGATGCCAATTAAAAATCTATCGACAATCTGAATGCGCACCTAGGGGCATCGTTTTAGGGGAAATACAAGAAACTTAATGCAATGGGAAAATTTCTCATAGGAATGATCTTAAATTTTGCATTTCATATAAAATGTAGTTGTCAGCTGATTTATGCCAAAACTTAGGTGTATAAGCGTTAAAAAAAATGTTTAACTCTAAATTTGAAAAATTATATCACATGTTAAAAATTAATTTAAAATGACAAAATATGTGCGTAAAACGTGTAGAATAC
This sequence comes from Argiope bruennichi, assembly GCF_947563725.1. Classification (NCBI taxonomy): domain Eukaryota; kingdom Metazoa; phylum Arthropoda; class Arachnida; order Araneae; family Araneidae; genus Argiope; species Argiope bruennichi. Next base: position 42,517,587 of record NC_079162.1, on the reverse strand, counting down.
CTTATTTGCTCATAACAAAAATAACCCAAGTCAAAAATTATAATATTTTCCCAAACATGAATAAAAGGGAATCATGAATAAATAAACATGAATATTTTAACATTAGAAGGTCAGAATTTTGCTATTTTCATAATTTCGGAACTAGTCGATCTAAACTAATAAAATTTTGTTTCTGGAAATAAATTTTGATATGGTTCTCAAATTTTATAAATAAAATGGGTGCTGCCATTTAAAATTTTGAATGTGATTCTTATTTCTATACAGAAAGGACTCCTTTTGAATTTTTAATTCAAAAATCTTTAGCAATAAATTAATTCTTTTCGAACGAAACCTTTTTGTATGATTAATAATGCCAGAATAAAGACTGGTGGCTAATTTTTTTCATTCTGCGATTGAATATTTTAATGCACAGTTTATAATCTACTCTTATCAGTAATTATATCATGTATAAAATAAAAATAGTTCGAGATATTCATTTATTTTTAGAGAAATATGGCTAATATTTTACTAAACACAATATATAAAAGCCTCATTACATACATCTGCCTGTGTAATATAGCAAAGTGATATAACTTTTTAATAAACTAAAACTTAAAGAGTTTTCAGATGGTCAAATTTGATGGTCAACTCAAGAGGACTATTATGTTGCCCAGAAAGCAGATATAATAATTATTAGTCCTCATAAATTGTAATAAGAATAAATTAAATCAAAAAGACGTGACAAAAATATATTAAAGACATCAAAATGTTGGTTCAAAAAAAAATTAAGATTAAAGCTTTGTGTTTTTGAATCGTGAGGAAGAAACGAATAAAGTAATGATACAATTCATAAAATTTCAAATTTGAGTTCAAACTTTATATGCTGATATGAACTTGAAAGTCAAAAAATATTTTACGTTATTGAGCTTAAAGGAATTGGTGATGTAATTTGAGGAAACATTTTCTTTAATTGAACCGGAGACTACATTTTAATAGGCTATGTTTTATTTTACTTTAAAATGCATTTGTCCGAATGTTTATTCCATTTTTAAAGACAAATAAACTATAAAAAATTGTTTTTGCTTTACTAAAATAAGTTTTTTTTTTTTTTGCTTTTATATTTAAAAAAAATGTTTAGGTGATTCAAATATATAAAACTTTCCTTATCTCTGCTGTTAAAAAAAAAAAAAAAAAAAAAAAAAAAAAAAAAAAAAAAAAAAACTTTTTTTTAAAAGAAGCAACAACAAACTATTTTTCGTCTCAAGGCAACAAATAAAATTGTGAAGGAAATGAAACCTTATCAAATGATAATTGTGTGGAATGCGCTAATTATTCTATTTACTGAGCAATTAAAGTTTTTTTGTTAATTTATATAGTTGTATCACAGAAACCAAGTTTTAAAGCCCAAACATGCATTCCAATTATAACCCCAAAATTCAGAATTCTAACGCACAGTCTTCAAATTTTACAAGTGAAATATTTTATTTAGGCCTCTATCATCTTTAATTCTTTGAGATTTTTTCATAAAATTTGCATTTTATTGTAGACTAGCCGCCTTTGGCGACCAGCCGGTTCGCCAATCTTAATGTTCGTTAAAATTTTAACAATTAAACATTTTATGCAATTCCAACTTTAATAGATTCTTCAGCAAAATATTTTAAAACTTCAAATTTTGATAGTCATATAATTCACTCATAATATTATAAAGGCCTTCAGTCATAACGTGATATGTATCTCTCTAATTTTCTGTTTCCCCTCGTAGAATTTATGCTTTAAATTAAAGTGTAAAGGATTCATCTGCAATTAATATAATAATATTTTTTACTGAAACAAAGCATTTTTTTTAATAATATTATTACTGATAATAGAGTCACTGAGCGTTTAAACTTTATGGGCACTAAAGAATATCTTTCTTAATTTATATAATATCTCAAGAATTTGTCAACAAAATTTTCTCAGATTCATCATGAACGGATCGATTTATTAACAATGTTTCATTTTAAATGCATCAAACACTAAGAAAATAAAATGAATCGTTTAAAATAATCGGTCTAAAACAGGTTTAAAAAAACTACTTAAAAAACGATGTACTTAAAACTATAAGCATATATCAAAAAATATATAACTAACATAAATACAATTTAATTACAAAAGCATGCAATTAGCCTAAAAATAATTTAAATCATTGAAAACAGGTTAAAAAAAACTACTTAAAAAACGATGTACTTAAAACTATAAGCATATACAAAAAAATATATAACTAACATAAATACAATTTACTTACAAAAGCATGCAACTAACCTAAGGGTAATTTAAATCGTCCGTTGTTAATGGTTGCCATGCCAACAATCAGAGCACAGTGCGCATGCGTGAATTTTCTTCGCCAGCTCCGGTAACGCAAATGCGTGAATTTTTCTACGCCAGTTGGGGTAACGTTATGCAGATTATACATTTTTAATTTCCTTTATTCTGTGTTATTTTAATTCAAAAGTACTTCAGAATGAATCTGAAACATGGATTAATTAACAATGTTTAATTTTAAATGCATAAAACATTAAGAAAATAAACAGAATCGTTTGAAATAATCCGCCGAAAACTCTTAACCCTAGCCTCATTACTGTTGGGAGAAAAAAAGAACTAAAGCCTAAATCATTTGGCGTTGGGGAAAATGGAAGATTATTTTGGCGGAAAAGTTGGCGGTGGGGAAAATGGAAGATTTTTTTGGCGGGAAAGTTAGTTTTTAATTAATAATTAAAATTCTAATTAAAATTTCAAAAAAAGGGACCCCAGGTGCACATTCCCGACCTCTAAGGTATACATGTACCAAATTTGGTAGCTATATGTCAAATGGCCTGGCCTGTAGAGCGCCAACACACACACACACACACATTGAGCTTTATTATAAGTATATAGATATAATAAGACATTTCTCGGTATAATAGCAGTATATACCGAGAAATAATTGGAGTATAACAATAGTGTTTATGGGATTTTATTATTTATAATATTTTGTTTTTATTTAATTATTTTATTAGTATTTTTTATTCTTTGTATATTTGTTTATATAGTAAAGATTAATACTGAACATAGATGGCGCAGTATGCGCTAACCATATTTATGTTTGGAATGTGGGGGGAGGCGCACTTAAGCTGTTTCTGTGGAATCGGAACTTTTGCGCTCGGTAAATCATTCCCTACCCCTGTTGCTGTCATAGGTTTACTGGGATTTGGACCTTTGGCAAGAAAACTTGGCGCGGGTGACGGTTTTTAGTTTTCCATAGCTGCATTTCCGGTCGGGCTTATTGGTAATAATGGAATGGCGCTAATTTTTGTAAAAATTTTATTTGATCTTTCATTTATGAGATCTTGTACATACATTTATCTTATTATTATTAATAAGAGCCTTGTTCATTGCTCCAAAAAATTAATATATATGAATTTTCCCAGAAAATTAATCTACATATTTTTATCACTCAAAATTTAATAAAATAATTAAATAAAACGCCAAAATGATGCACTGCCTTGAATGGTTCCTGAGAGGAGAGATCTAAGTGCTAAGTGCGCAAGTGACATAGAAGCGTGTGAAACTGGTGCAAGCAGGCACCGCTCGCTCTTTTGTTAGCGGCAAAAAAGGCTTCTATGTCACTTGCGCTCGATAAATTTCCCCCTTTCAGCTCAAGTGTCAAGAAAGACTACCACATTATAAACTTTATCTTTGCATGTAAGATTTGGCGATTTTACAATGTACGCCAAACTGTGCGGTCAACTGACCCATCAACCACCCCCAATAAAACGATTAACCAATAAAACTTTCCCTTACTCTCTGAAGAGGTCACTGTCTTTGTACATCACGAGAGGGGTTTTGTGGGGTTAATGAGTCACCCAAACTTGTTTGGAAAAAATACTCCAAATTTTAGATTTTCTCTGCTTGCACAGAAAATCATACTGAGGCCCGCGTGAATGTTAGAAGGGCTCTTAGAACATAGAACTCATCACTGATTAATTATTGAAGCACTTCGATTTTGGGACATTTACTTGCTCTCTATAATTCTGTTAATTAACATTTCTGAATTCTGTAATTTAGAAGGAGTAATTCAATGTTTATAGTATTTCGTTTGACACGATTTTATTTTTATCAATAATTGCTTTTATTAATTTTTCAATCCAGGAGAATCGGCCAACATCTATGTGCCTATGAAATTGTAAGACCTCGGATTCATCCCAAAAGAATGGCTCAATCCTTTCTCTCAATAGTTTTAGTACTAACAGCGAATTTTAATAAAATGTCCCTAATTTTTTTTTCGAATTTTATAAGTAAATTATTTATTTAAAAAATATTAAATAGGTTTAATTGAGAAAGAAACGAACAAAATTAAATTGAATTTTTGTATATTTCGTTATTTCGTATTAAAGTTCTGGAATATTTCAGACTGAATATTCATCTAGGAATTGTTATAATTTTTACTTATACATAAAAAAATAATATGAAAATAATAAAAAGGTGAATTTAAAAAAAAATGAATATAATTTCTAAATAATTCTTTTTTTAATATGCATTCACAATATGCATAATATGGTCACTTACATTTAACAAAAATAAATAAAGAAATAAAAAAATAAACTAATTGCAAACATTTATCTCTCTGACATTCAGCATAGTCAAGACTGTTCCGCATTTCTGAAAGCTTAACAGCATTTTTTGTTCATTTGTATGTAATTAAAATTAAAAAAAAAAAAAAGTTTTGAGAGATTCATTGAATAACTTGGTAGTAATGTTGCTTTTTTCAAAATAGAAATTATGATTACTCCTATATAACCATGAATTGAAGAAAAATAGTTGCAAAATATATTGTTACACAAATGCTAATACACATTAAAAAGCATTTTTTTTTTAAAGTTTTTATGAAAGCAATGGCCAACTTAGTTTTATAATTCAGATTTATGGTTGCTTAAGTTTACTTAACTTGTCATTGATCGCTTACTCACAAGAGCATATTTAACTTCAAATTCTATTGAACATGTAACATTTACTATTGTTCTTAAAACCGTATACTATTCCGCTTTTTGCGCAATGCATCTTTTTTAATTTTCAGTAATCTCAACAAAAAATGGGAACTTGAAAAACGAAAGTGTTTAAATTTCAACTAATACGAAAACTTTCTCAATCAGCATTGTTTATGAGCATTACAGATAATATACTTATCTAATATTAATTCATTTCACTGACATTGACCCTTATGCATACAATAATTTGTTACATTAAGGAGTAACAAGATTTAAAAATGGATACACTTTCTAAAAATTACAACGTTGTAACTTCCGAAAATATTAAAACACAAAATTGATTTTTGCATCAAGATAAAGCTAAAAAAATTATCTTTTTAATGATACCAATGCTTTAATCTACAAATTAAGTTTCGATTTTTAACGTGTTTTTAAAGAAACATTTTAACCATATTTTTCAACAATGTACTTCGCACAAAATAAAAATAAAATTTAATCTGCATGAGCACGTCAATGGGAAAAAATTAGCTGTTATCCACCTGTTGCCATCACATTGAAAGAAGTTCAAATTAAAAACATAAATCAAATATTATTGTAAATAAAATATATAAAAGTGTAAATTTCAGCTAGTGTCTGTATGAAGCGAACAAATTTGAAATATATTTTCTAAAAAGTAAATGGAGGAAAAGATTTCTATGAACTTTTACAATATCTATATTATTAATTAAATCAAACAATTAAATTTAAGGTAAACAGGGTTTATATATCTATTGGATAGTCACTGTAATCAGCGCCCATCAGTCAATTTTAATCAGGGGCACGCATCTACTAACAAAATGGTCTAAATGAACTAAACAATTACAATTTATGTTACTGGAGTCAATAAAAGCTCCGATGAATTAAGAATTTTAAATTTTTTCATAGGTCCTTTCAATTACCCTTTGTAATCCGTTTACAGGTTTATCCTTTTGCATTAACCTTTGAATCTTATTTAACAAATTGTTTTGAGACATGAATATATTTACACTTAGCACTTAGATCTCTCCTCTCAGGAACCATTCAAGGCAGTGCATCATTTTGGCGTTTTATTTAATTATTTTATTAAATTTTGAGTGATAAAAATATGTAGATTAATTTTCTGGGAAAATTCATATATATTAATTTTTCGGAGCAATGAACAAGGCTCTTATTAATAATAATAAGATAAATGTATGTACAAGATCTCATAAATGAAAGATCAAATAAAATTTTTACAAAAATTAGCACCATTCCATTATTACCAATAAGCCCGACCGGAAATGCAGCTATGGAAAACTAAAAACCGTCACCCGCGCCAAGTTTTCTTGCCAAAGGTCCAAATCCCAGTAAACCTATGACAGCAACAGGGGTAGGGAATGATTTACCGAGCGCAAAAGTTCCGAATCCCAAAAAAGAAGTATTCGTTCGCTCTTTTGTTAGCGGCAAAAAAGAAGTATTCGTTCGCTCTTTGTTAGCGGCATTTTCTACTTTAAATGTATATAGTATTATGTGTTTAAATGTATATAGTATGTGTTACTTTATATATGTGTAGTCATCGTCCATGTATTGTTATATGTGTGTGTGTGCAAAATAAATAAGAAAAGAGACAAGAAAGCATCTTTCCTTGGCTTAAATACACACAACCAGCTACAAATAGAATTCATAAAATTTAAAATATTTTTTAAAAATATTTATCATGAATGCGTGTTGAAACAATGTTTCTTTTGTCTAACTAATGCATTGCATAAAAATGCTGAAGAATCCTAGAAATCCATTACTTAGCTCCCTCAAATACGTATAAGATCAATCATGCATCATTCTTCATAATGTAAAGAATTATATTTTTTTTCGTCATCAAAACATTAATTATATGAAAATTTTAAAGTGAACTCAAATGGTGATGAAAATTCACTTTAAAAAATTAAGTAAAAGAATGTTTTCTTCAAAGGAAAATTTAAATTTATTTTTTATATAATGACTGTTTAAGAAAAGGTTAATGCATTTATTAAAAATGTAGTTGAAGCATTCAAATTCAAATTTCGCATTTAACATATTTTTGAAATATTACCTCCTGCCATATATTTATAATATTTAATTGTTAAAAGTAAAAACAAATTGATCATTTTTATTTATAAGAAATAACTTTTTTTAAAAAAAAAAGGTCCTTTCCTTTTAAAATAGATATCCACTTACAGAGTTGAATAAGTTTAGAGGTTATATCTGTAGAGAGATAACTAACTCTTTGTCTTTTTCTTTGCTTGTAAATTTTTAATTAGGTATATAAATTCTCATTTTTCATGAAATATGTGATTTAAAATTATATATTAGAAAGATTAAATCAGCACTTTAATACATCAATGGGGTTCATTTAAACTGACAATAATCATTTTATTTTGATCGTTAAAAATTCCGAATATTTATGATAATTGAACACTGCTTGTCTTGCATTCAGATACAGGGAAAAAAAAATTGTTTTGTTTTGTTTTTCCGTTAAAGATAATATTTCCAAATTATAAAAATTGTTATACATTTATTTAATTTGCATTGTGGTCTCTATATTGAAAGTATTTTCTGCAATTGAAATAATTACTAACTATTTTAAGACAGAGATTTTCAAAAGCATCAATGTTGTATAGATTTGTAATTATAAAGATTCATATCCTTCAAAATCTCATATCTACTTTGAAAAAGGAGAGACATTTCCATTTGTCATATATTTCTAAGTGATAGTTATCAAATTTAGGAATAGATTTAGCAGAAATGCTGATCAGATTTGGAGAAAAAAAAAAAAAAATTCGAAAATTTTCATCACAATATCAGATCAGATCTGGTTTTGACTTCAATTTTGTTTTGCAGCTAAATTTTTTCTCTCTTGCACCAAAAACTATATACGTATTCATACAGAAATGCTTGGCTAACCTTCATAGACACGAGTGCATTTACTGGGAGGTTATGTATTGCTCACGGTATAAATTGAATGGATCTCTCCAATCAAGTGATGCAAACATAGAGTTGATGGATTGCTAAAGACGCAAAATAAAATTACCGTTCTTAGAAAATTTAATCTTTTTTTCACAAGTAGATTGTTTTGTTGATAATAAATCATTACTGAAACTTTTTCTGCGTATTTAATTTTTAGCAAATTAGCATTCAATACATCACCTTACAGATTGCAACAAATATGCACATGTGGCGCCATCTATATGTAGTCAGGAATACAACATATCACTCTAGGAAATCGCTCATCAGAAGAATGAATATTGTAGATTTTAGGATTTTTTAAAATATGAACAGCATTTTGAAGATTTTGGTCATTCGCACAGTAGTTATAGTAACCTATAGGACTTTTTGTGGAAATTTAAGAATGCAACAAGATGTAATGGAGGTACTGGAGAAATTGTGCAGAATTCCACACTTTGGGTGGTAAATGCATGTTAGATTGTTTATATGGCAAACCTACAATTTTAAAATAACTTGGAGTAATAAATAAATCTTTAATCTGCATATATGAACAAGCTTCGTTTTCAAAGTATAATAATCTCAAAACAAGAGGGGGGGAGTAATTCTTTTCAGGGAATGTTAACCGGAAATGGAAACCGACCGGACCAAATTCCGGGAAGCAAAAGGTTGCTCGGCAGAGCGCCAAAAGATGTATCCTTTCTCTCAAATCCTCCTTGAGTCACGACTCATGTTGGGCACACTTGTTTCGATAAGAAACAAGAGACTAGTTCCCTGCATTTGTATCTCAGCTCTATAGTTTCGAAAAGGAAACGATGAAATAAATTATATGTAAAAGCACCATTCTTCCCTTAAACGACAGCTTATAATTTCATTCTTTTTCTGCATGTATGAAAGTGGTTTCACTTTTTATTTTTAATTTATTTCTATAATACATATCTAAATGTTAATTATTCAGATTAATGTTTTCACATTTAAATGGAGAGCTTTCGGGAAGAATATTCTCTATCCTAGGAATTGGTATTTTTTACTGCATAGCGTTTCAGTTTGCTGAATAATTCGAAACTAATTTTTTTTTTATCGGAAGGCAATTTTATTCATTTTGAACTGTTGGTTGAAAAATAAATAAAAGGATGAGAAAATATTTCTTTTCTTTTTTTAATGTTTCTCTTAAATACCTCAAATTTACTTTTTCATCTACCATAATTTATCTTCATCATGCATTGGATAAAAACATACAATTCGTGAAAGGAAAAACACCAAGGCTATAAAATGCCTGTTATTTTTATTGTACAAGTATTCTCCGATCTTTCATTTATGAAAGGAATAGAGAAATGAGATTTAAAACAGAGAAAAGTAGTGTGCAAATTCATTTGCATACAAAGAGAAATCAGACTCCACCCCACCATCTCTAGAGAGATTTATGCATTGAAATGGAAAATTACTTAGCAAAATTGCTTCATAAAGGTTTCTTAAAAATGGGGAAATTCGGTGTCAAGATAAATTTTTTCTTTGCGTTATAAAAAAAAAAGACGAAGAGAAACAGAGAGAGTTTTGAAAGGAAATAGTAAGAAAGATTATTTCAATGCAACATTTTAATGTTAGATAGCGACATAAACGTGAGACAACATGCAAATTCATAAAAAATATTTTTCGTCAATTTTCTTTTCTTTGAAAATGAGAAGTGTAAGAAAATAATAAATATATGAGGATGTCTGAAGATGAAAAGCTAAAAATGCCTCATTATGAAATTTTCTAGTTTAGGATAAATAGCCAAAATCATTCTTCTTTCAGTATGAGCTACATTTAGCAACTGAATGTCAAAAAAATTATATTTTAATTGCGGAAGGCATTTAAAATTAGAATACATTTTCTAAGTTGTAATAGAATTTGTTATGAAATAAATGTTTAGAGGTTAACTAAACTGATTTTTTTTTTTTAATTCTATATTTCAGCGTCAGGTATTTAGATTAAAAATAATTTATGGCCGTGTAGCTGAATTCTTATTATCATTTGAATATCCACTTCAACTTAAAAATAATCCTTTAATCATTATTCCATTTTTAACAGAAATATACTGCATGAAAGAATTTCCTTCAATACAAGTTTTAAAGCTGGCTTATTACATTTAAACCATGTGATGTATAATGTTAAAATTCATTCATTGTTAATAAAAAAAAAGATTATTTAAAATAAAACAATAAATAATTCTGAAATATTATGCCACAACGTTTTGGATTAGATCTTTCTACATTTTAATTAATAAAAAATTGAGCTAGATTTTGGAATTTTTCTGAGGTAATTAAATAAAACAAATATTTGTAGCCACATTACTGGATTCATTTGCATTTTAAGCCAACATTTGGCAGTTTTTCACCATGAAAATTATTTATTCATTAAGTTTAAAAAAGTCTAACTTCCTTTCATTAGTGGTGGTACATTATGTGGAAAATCATTATGTTGCCATACTTTTCTCAGGGTAATTAAATAGCGGCTTGTTTTAAAATAGAATTTTTTAAAAATTAATCCAAAACATCACTTAATTTGAATAAGTACATGTTTTGTTTCAAATATTTATTTGAACAGGAATACTCAGTAATTATTTTATTAAAAAAAAAAACTTAAATGGAATTGTAAACATAATTGCTTTTAAGACAACAATCCAATTAACTATATAAATATATCTTGCTAACAGATGAAGATCAACCATGCCCGAACCGGGACTCGAACCCAGGCCGCCCAGATCACGGGGAAAACGCGCTACACCTATGCCAGGACGCCTGCTTGCTAATTATAAAAATATTAAGTAGAATTACTATTAGTTAAGAATTAAGGTGGTAATAATACAGCAAGAATATTTAAGAAAAAAAAATTTTAAATAAAGCATAAATTATATTTTCTTATTAACAAATGATGACAACATGTTAAGAAAGGTGAGCAACTATGGTAAATCAAAAATATCTGATTTTTAAGTAGGTTGAGCAACAATAACAAAAGATTAGAACAATAACAAAAGACTTATTTTCTATTTAATGCCGTCACCATACAATTCTAAAAACAGGCGCCTTGTCAATAAAGGATTTTGCACGATTGCCTTTTAAAAGATTTTATTGTACATTTAATACAGTTACAATGTATTTAATACAGATATACAATAATGTGCTTACTATATGTACATCAATAAATTAAAACATGCATAAATGTTACACAATTTATTTGTTATACTTTGAATGTATTATTTAAGTACACAAATTTTATATACTTAAATAATACATAGCTTAGTATATCAATAATGAAATATGCAATATTGTTCACCTTATATGACACTGACACAGAAACATTCAGTTTTTCTCATCAAAATAAAATAATGCAGACAAATATGATTAATTGATATAAGGTTGTTAGGTTACCAAATGTTTTAATTTCTGCTTTGGAACCAACAGTTTGCAAATGCTAAAGATCAAATGAGTCCATTGAAGATTCACCATACATGGGGGTCTGCTGCATGCAATAATAAATGACGACAGTCAGACATTCTCACATAGGTGTGGCATACAAGTCTAGAGGAAAAGTGAAATCAGTATGTGGTTCTTATCATCTGATACAGTTCATAAGTAGGAACCTCCATCACAAAAAAGGCTGTTGTGTCTTTAAAATGCAGCTTTATTTTAACTAAATTGTGCTATATCAATTTACTTAAATTAATAATTGTCTGGTATTTTAATTTATATGAATTTTAGCTGGAAAGAAAAAAAAAATCCTGAATTTGTTTACATAGTTTTTAATTGAGATAAAATTATATTTTCCATTCCATAAAATCAGTTAAAATATCTGGTTTTATTCTATAAAAATAATATAACATTTTTCTTGAATTAAAGTTTTTTGAAAAGCAACATATTTCACATATATGTTATTACTTCCGAGTTAATATTCCGAAAACAGAATATTTTAAAATATGTCACAGGAATCCTATATATATTTTTAAATTATCATTATTATCTCACTATTTGGAAGTTACTTCATTGCCGTTTTTGTTGACGAATTTTTTTATAAATCAAACACGTTTGCCAAGCAGGCATGTAGAAAATTCATATTAAATCTAAAAAAAATTATTGAAAATATTGCAGGCTTAATGAAATAAAACTATTAATGCTCATCACCCAGTACTACTACCTAATTAATTAACAGCTATAATGTAATGGTACATTTAACATATTGGTCGAAATTCCATAAAAAGTTGTTTAAATTTAAAACAATTTTATTTATATTTATTTAAAAGTAGGCCTTATTTTGATATGATGTAAGATTTGCTAACATGGGGCCTTCTCATCCATTGTTTGTCAAAACACTACAGGAAATTACTGCAATTTTCTGCATGTGTTCTAATTCCCACCAACTATTCTCCTTTGAACATTTCAGAGAAAGGGACACATGAAATCAACACTGTCATTTGTGCGTTGAGCTGCATCACAACATTTCTTCTTTCTGCAAAATATTGTTTTTATTGAAATGCCATGTCGCCAGATTTGCTTACAACATCATCATCTTTTTCTCATCTTTCCTCATATCTCAGGAATGATTATTTAATATAAATTACTATTCTTTGAGAGATCAAATGAAGTACATTTCCTTTTTCATATGCTCTTCTTTGTAGATTATTTCAAAATAATCAATATATAGAAAAAATGAAAAAAGTATTAATCTTTCAGTATGAAAGGAAAATTGCTGGTTTTCTTTCTTTTTAAAGTGGCTTACAAATATTTTCAACTGTTTTTTTTTTAATTAATTCCAATGCTGTTTATACAGTTCAGAAGGGTCCATCTCCCGTTTAACAAGATTTAATGAATCTTGAACTGTAACTGTATTTAAATTTACTTTTGGCATTACAATCGCATCCTTTAAAATTCTTCAATTAATGAAAATTTGGTAAATGCAGACAAACTCTCAAGGAATTATTTCATCATACTATGGCTGTAGCCATCATTCTAAAGAATATCAGAAGGAAATGCAGTCCACACTGACACAGATTTTGCTGCTCCTTCATTTCACACATTTTAGTCATGATGAGAAGTTTTTATTCTAGCCCGCTTTCTAACTCATAAAACTCTCAAGGAATTTATTTCACCTCAATACTCTGTAGCCATCATCCTAAAGAATATCAGAAGGAAATGCAGTCTACTCTGGCACAGATTTTGCTGCTCTTTCATTTCACCCATTTTGGTCATGATGAGAAGTTTTTATTCTAGCCCACTTTCAAGCTCCTACTCCCTTATCTTCAACTTTTCCTCTGCCTGAAGACTTACATGTTGTAAATCGATGTTTAAAAATGAGAGTCTTTCATTTTGAAATTCAGATGAGAAATCAAATAATACAGTTCCTGAAAAGAAAAAATAATAAATAAATAAATGAGCATTTGTGCACTAAAGCTCACTCACTCATATTCATCACCATTTTCAGGAAAATCAGACTTCATCTGACTAAACATCAGTTTCAGATTACTACAGCAATACTTTCAAAATTTCTTTTTTCGACATTTTACCAACGATTTTTGAGACATGATGAGAGAAAATATGTATCCGAATAGGTAAAGAGCATCAAAAGTAATGATTTTCTAAATCATACAATTAAAAAAGATGCTATCGAAGGAAAAAAACAACAGTAGATGACTAACTTATATCACAAGATTCCTGCCTCATTTATATTTCTACACATTAAGTTCTATTGAAGTTCCGCAAAACAAAAGACGTATAGTGCAGAGAGAAAAAAAAATACTGCGTATATTCAGAGGTCAAAAAATAATTGCAATCTGCTTCATAAATATCTACATTTACAATGTCTATAATAAAGATAAAAAAACAAATAATTTTTGTTCTACATATTCATTATGGGAAATTAAGGAAAAGTAAATGAACAACAAGAAATAAAAGAATAAATAAGAAAAATAAAAGCATTTGAAATTGGTTTGCAATCAAAATGACCGTTTCTGTCTTTCTATGATAATTTATTTACATTAAATCCAAAGTAGATTTTTGCTTACCAGCCAATTGATGTGGCACTTCTTTTATAATACATTTTTCAGGGATATGATTTTTATTTCCACTGATAATTTTCATACTGCCAAATATTTTCTCAATACACCATTTATTACCATGAAATATTTTAATATATAAAATGCTTAATTTATCCAACATCAAACTCATACTTTTTTTAATGAAATAATGTTTTGTTTATGTTAATGGTTTAATGTTAAAAGTAATAATGTTTTGTTTCAATTTACAATTACAGATTTGTAGTTTCACTTTAATTTTACATATCGGCATCCTTTTTATTTAAACATTTTAATTAAGGAAAAAAAGGAGGAAAAACTTTTATTCTTCACAAAATGCATTATTTGAAAAATTCTTGCAGTTAGTTCTTTTAACAGATATTTTTAACATTTTTCTTGATATGTTTTTAGAAACTGTTTCTATTTCAGGCTATTTCATTCAGTTTCTTTAAAGTGTCAAGTTCCAATATCCACTGGATATTTGGATACTGGAATATGATGACTTACTATTATTATTTCCATTATTATATCCATTAGTATTTTCTCATCTTTTTTTTTTTTTCCTGCTCAATTTAGTTATTCACAGATATTTAGTGCAAAATATTTTATACTAAAATGCTTTATTAATGGCACGAACAGAAACATATATACAATTTTACATAAATTTCAATTTTTATAAATTTTTTTTCTCAAATCATGTGTAACAAATAAAATAAACCTATTATTGAAGATAGGAAATATTTCAAAATATACACGGGAAAAAAAAAAAAAAACCTAAGAATAATAAGATAATTTTTTTCAGAGGAATAAAACCAATCCAATTCTTCACGACATAAATTTAATGAAACACTAATCATACACAAATCCTTTTTACAGTATTCCAACAAATAAAGAACTAATGTGCATTTAAAGACAGTATAAGAGTATATGAATACACTCTTAAGTATTTTTATGAATATATCACTCTGTATATGAATTTTATACTGCATAAAAATAAAGATTGAAAGTTTGTATAAAAATAAATACGAGACACAAAATAACAAAGAAATACTTTAGCTTGAAACGGACTAGATATGAAACTATGTAGAATTGTCATATGGAGAAAATTTGGGTCTCATAAAATAACCTACAGAAAAATAAATAATGAGCAATCACTACACATAAGAATTAATTAAGGCAAAGTTAAATTCTGATTTTTTACATTCTTACGAAGTTTTTTTTAAATTTTTGTTAAAAAATTTCGATAAAATGAGCACTAAGAATAAATAGAAAGAACAAAATAATAGGAAACATACTGTTTGAAAGAGATTTCAGGAGAGTAAAGATTTTGAATAAATATTACTGATGGTGAAACATTCTGAATTTTTACAATTCTTACAAACTTTTTTTATTTTTGTTCAAAAATTGGTAAAAAATAAGCAGTAAGAATAAACAGAGAGAACAAAATTATAGGAAACATTCAGTTTGAAGATTTCAGGAGAGTAAAGATTTTTAATAAATGTTAATGTCAATGAAAAATTTTAATTAAAAATGGTAAGAAATCATTAAAAATAATAAGACTGCTTCTCCAAAATATAATCAATAAGTGAGAAGGAGAATCATTTTTATTTCTAAAGCGGTATTAAAAAGAAAACAATGGAAGGAGACTATAAACTGAATAATAACTATTCCGAAAAAAAAATTACAGAAAGGAAATTTCTATTGCTTCAGAGTATTGCATCTGATAAATTGAGACAGAAATAACAGGAAATCTAATGTAAAATTCAAATAATTGTTTCTTAGATTTGGCTTAAGAACATATTTAAAAATAAATACATTGTCATTAAAAAATAAAAAAAACCTTAAAAATGACGAACAACAACGAAAATATACAGACCTGATAATAATGAGGATTATTTTTTTCTCATCTGGGTTAAACATCATATCATATGCCTACAAAGAGAATTATCAGCAGTTTAAAAATAGTTTTTCCAGTATTTCCAAAGAAGGAAAAAACATTTTTGTGCATAAAAGACCATTAAAAAAATTAAGTAAAACATTGGAAATGTATATGTTTTCGACAATGTATGAAACGCTGGCATTCTATACAATACTTAAGATATTTTATGGAATGCAAGGCATTTACATGCAAATTATGAAATATGAGACTTACTATGTACTTTCTTTAGAATTGAATGTAATACCTAGGCATTCTATAAAATGACAAATACTATTCAGGGAAAGTATATAAAAGAGTATGTGAAAAGCTTATTATTCAGTTTTGAAACAAATGGGGAACAAAATACTCACATTATCATCATTACGCATACTATAGAAAGTATGAATATTCTGAAGGTACTTTGTGCATCATTGGTTTCGTTAAATTCATGCAACATATATGGACAATGGAAATCTCTTTGCTAAGCATATAATCATCATATCTCATAAATCCTTCATTGGTTAAAATTTCATTCATATTTTTTGAAAACAGGCCCTTTTTTCTTCTATCGAAGATGTATTTGCCGATTTGCAATTTGGCATTCTATAGAATGCCTAGGAAATGTGTGAAATGTTTTGTAATTTCATACATTGACAGTAATATTTTATTTATATATATTAATGATATTTAAACTCTAATTTCAATTTAATTAATTTCCAAGATTTTATCTTAATTTAGCCCATAGTAAGTTCATTCTCTTATTTCTTGATCCAATTCCACCTTCTCTATTTAATTAATTCAAGAGAAGCTTTATAAAATTGCTGAATCGACCAAACGCCGACACATTCTCACGATCCGCGTGGAGGGGTAGAAAACTGTCCAGTAAGCACATTCTTTTTAAAAGATCCCTGTGTTTCCCTTACTTGTGATTGACATGCGTCAGAAATCCCCATCAGAATCTTTTTAATATATTAGCACTATGAAGAAATATTTTCCCTATCAATTTCTCAGGTTATATAAGACCAGGGATAAAATGTTCAAGAACTTTTCCCTCGCTCCTCTCTGTGTCGTTCTGTGTACTCATCGCTTGTACATAAGCCTGCTTCTTCAAAATGAAATAAAACGACGTCGCGAAATCGAAAGTCTTTTCACTGTCTTCAAGACTGCATCCTGCTTCATATAAAATAATGCTAACATATTTAAGAGTCAACAAGGATAGTTGCCTGTGAAAAATTGTCAAATGAACTGAAAGAATTAAAATTAAATCCACAGGTGAGACATCGTCGTTGCATTGCGCCTCCGCAGCTTGCTCCAAAGATGACTGCTTCGGTCCAGGTTCGCCCAGCTGCGATGTTTCCTCCGCCGTCCCCTTCGGCTGCATCCGGCCACATCGTTTCACGCAAACCGCAGTCCAGGGTCCGATCCAGTTCCCGTCCCTGCTGCTCAACACTACTCCTGCCGCAACCTGAGATCTCATCCAACGCTCCTGCTCTGCTGTGCTATAAATACCCTTGTGTTTGTGCTCCATATCGTCATGTGCGTGCGCCTTATATCTTCAAGGAGTTGGAGCTCCTTGTCATCAAAAATTTTCTGGCTCCTTACCTGCGCTGAATAATCCCGATCTCGACGTCATTTCCTTGTTATATCATCACCACAATATAATACTCGCCTGCTTTACTCGCCAATGGTCTCCAGTGCCAAATTGAATCAACCAGATTTCGAAAATATCACTTGTTTCTTATATTATCATCTCAAAATATAAAAATAGCTTTCCGTCACCTGCCGTAGTCTCCAGTTCCAGTGCTCAAAATTGCATTTTGTGATTAATTAAAAAAGTGATTATTCTTCAAAAAGTGATCAGTGTTTAAAAAAAAAATCATCCATCAGCTGACTCAATGAGTGAAATTCAAAATTTGTATTTTGTACTTTTGATTTGATTTTATTTTAAATTGCATTTTTCTATTATAATATAATTGCAAAAATCTTTTTATATTATTATTCAAAATAACAGTAAAATAATAAATAAAGTAACATACCAAGATTCTTATATACTTAATAATTAATGGCACATGATAATTAGACAAATGTAGTGAATACCTCGGGGGAAATTTTTGCACCTCTGACAGTTATTGGAGCTGCCCTCTATTATCACTGTGTCCAAATACTTGTTTTTTACAAAATACAAATATTTTTTATATTACATATTTTTTCCCCAAATATTATAAGAGTACTTTGAGTCTTGTGTTTGTTACATTCATTCACAAGTGTTTTGTTTGATATTTTTGAATTTTGCAATTATTATTATCATTTCCAAATGATTTATTTGAAATGAATTAATCTTCCATTTATTTACATCTTCAAAGTTTTATATGAAATCATTCAATTTTACAAGTAATATTTTCATATTCAAAATTTTCATTAGATATTTTTGAATCTTATATTTATGGTTTCAGTTTCAAGTGTTTAATATGAAATATTTCAATTCTGCAACTATTATTTTCATATCCAAGTTTTTTACCAAAAGTTTTGAATCTTGTGTTATTATTTACAGCTAAAATATTTTATTTAAAATCATAACTATACTGATATTTCATTTGGGTGAAATCATAACAATATTGATATTATATTTAATACTTTATTTCTAATTTAATAATTTTGTTGAGTCAGACTTCCTAGCATATAAGAATAATATCAAACCTGTCAGATTATTTTCAACAAATTAAGTGAACTACAGAATAATAACAATACATTCGTGCTCTAAATCCTTTTAAAATTTTAATATTTTGTTATTACTGTTGATTAGTAAGGTTTTTATATAATATTTTCACAAATATAATTTATGGTCTTCTTTATACTTTTAATATAATATGATGAATGGGATTTCTCTATTGATGTGAAGGTAAGGGAAACTTGGGTATCACTTTTAATATGCCTTTAAATTTTAATTTTTCTTACTTGAACACCACTGTAAGGCACGGCTGTGTGTCAAGCACCCTGATGTACTTCCAAGTCTTATGGTGGTGGTGGGGGGGGGGAGATTCTAATGATATTTAAACTCTAATTTCAATTTAATTAATTTCCAAGATTTTATCTTCATTTAGCCCATATTCTTTTACTGAAACAAGTCGCTGAAAAAGCTGACTGCTGGGAAGACAAAAAAAAAAAAAAAAAAAAAAAGAGAGAGAGAGAGAGAGAGAGAATGAGGGAATGGAAGTTTGAAGACATTGAGGAGTTTTTAGTTCGATGGCTAAAACATGCCAGTTAGCAAATTATGTCAATTTCTGCTGCTTCTCAAAGAAAAAGTCATAGAAATTTGTGAGGAGTTAAGCATTAAAGGTTTTGGCGACAGCATTGCTTGGTTGGTAGGTTTTAAAAGCAGACATTGGCTTTCTTTTAAAACGATTTGTGGAGAAGCAGCAACTGTTGATGGTGATGCTACAGAAGACTGGAAGAACAATGTTCTCAGTTACATTTTATTTAGGTTTGATGCATCAAATGTTTTTAATCTTGATTGAATTGGTTTATTTTATTGTCTTTTGCCTGATAAAATTCTCCCATTTAGGGATGAAAAGTGCATTTCTGGAAAAGCAAGCATATAAAGTTTAGCACTTCTGCTTGGAGCCAATATGAATGGAAATGAGAAATCTCATTTGAATAGGTAAAAGGTTTGGAATGTAATCAAAGAACAATTCATATAAAAAAGTTAGGACGTTTTCTCAAGAGTTCAAATTAACTTTATAGAAAATTTTGTTAAATTACACACAATCAGCTGAAAAGAAAGAATTAATTAAATTAAAATTCGGAGCTCATGAAAGTAAACATGAAATTCACAAAATAAGAAAATTCAAGGGGAGGGAGAAGGTCTAAGGAAAAAGTCCAAATAAAATTCAATTTAACTATCTAACTATGGTAATAATCATATGTTACTAATAAAACAATCTTCTAATTCAAGAAAAGAAATTTTTTTTAAATAGTAAAACAAACAAAAAAATAGCCTTTAATAACATTATGAGAAGATTTTGACTAGAAATAAAATTATTATTTCATTCTATATATACCTTGAACAATCAAAAAGGCATAAATAGAATGAAATAATAATCATGCACAAATCATGTTTTCAGTATTCCAACACTAAAAAACTTTCATGAGCATTAAAAAAATAATAATAACTGAATAGATATTAATTTAAATGTAAGAAATCTGACACAAATTTAATCTTAAATATAATATAAGAAATAATTAAGACATAAAATGAGTATTTTGCTTTGTTACAAACTTTCTATTTCTGCTCAAAATTTGGCTAAAATGTGCTGCAAAAATTAACAGAAAAAGCAAAATAATGTCAAACATTCTGTTTCAAAGAGATCTAAGGCAAGAAAAAGGCTTGAATAAAAATAAAATTTACTGACAATTAAAAATTTTATAACAAATTGGTGTGAGATAGAAAGAAAAAAAATTACCTTTGCAGGGTTCCATTGCATATCCGAATCATAATTACATTTTCTTTGGAAAATTATGTTAAAGTTAAACAGAATACATTGACAAGAGATAAATACATTGAACATTAACACATATCAGAAAAAAAGCCACCAAAAAGAAAATTGCTTTGTTTCAGAGTGCACCAGATAATTATAATAGTCCTTTTTCATCTGGGCTCATCAGCATAAAAAATTCTTGATGCCTAAAAAGAAAAACAGCAATAATGTAAAACTAGTTTTTGCAATATTTATAAAAAACGAAAGAAAAAAAAACGTTTGTGCAAAAAATAATCAAATATTTTTCTGGGGATCTGAGCACAGAAAAATAAAATTCAAGGAGTTTTCGAAGATCGTTGGGAACTCAGATGTCAGGTGCACATTTGTTTTTGTTCAGTCTTGCAAAACGACCAGCATAGAAATGAATTACTAAATTTGACACAAATTATATCTTAAAATCACATAAGAAATAATTAAAGTACAAATTAAATTCTAAGTGTTTTGCATTATTACAAGCTCCCCTTCCAAGAAATTTGACTAAAAAGATCATTAAAAATAAACTTTTGCAAAAAATACTCCATCTATCAGAGACAATTTTTTTGTTCCTCAAAAAGACGCCAATTTAAATAGAATGCATAGAAATACAGATAATAATAAAAATGATTCTATACATTAAATAATAATTAATGCTAGAATTTTTTAAAAAATGCATTGCTTTACAGTATATTAATGAGGAGAAATTTAAGTAATTATTTTTTTATCTTTCACTTCAATACATATTTAAAAATTGACAAATTTACTATTAAAGGAAATAATATTTTTTAATGAGCGAGAGGTAAAAATATACAGACCTTATTAAAGCACCAGATAAATAGTAGTGTTATACTTTTCATCCCAAAAAGATAGAATCCCAGCAGCTCTTCTTGTAGGCTATAAAGAGAAACAGCAAATTGTAGCAATTTAACACATCCTAACACATAAGATCTTGGCGCTGAGTAGCAATATATTTGGACAGCCAAATGGATGGGTTTAACGTATAATTCAAGAGACTCAGTAGTTAAGTATCAAAACGATTAAATTTTTCAAGCACTTACTTGTTAACTTTTAGATGTTTCTGAGTAAAAGAAAGAAATATAACAATTACTTTTTTTTAACTTGGTTTAATCTTACGATTTCTATTTATTTGGGCTTTTAAAGACTAAGTTCCGAACATAAACAAATAATCATCTTATACATAAAAAAAAGTACACTTTTAGAATGATTAAAGCTAAATTTTCACTTTTTGAGAACTATCCTGTTTTATAAACAGGTATAACGATTTTTTCTGTTTACATCTAAAAAATATTACAAAGACAGATTTTTTAGTTTATTCATTTTATTAGAAATAAATGGGTTAAAATATCAATTGCTATACAGACGGTGGGGGAAGGGATTTGTAGCATTCCCTGAAAAAAAAAACATTTATGTATATTATACAAAGGAAGCATAGTTAATTTATTAACAATTCCGTATTAATTTTTAAAAATTTATCAATGCCAGATAATATTGAAAATTTTTTATACTCTATAATTTTAAAATCTTGTAAGGGAAAGAAACCCAGAAAATATAATCCAGAGGCATTACGAGATTTACTGTCCATATATGGATAGCGGCGTTCTGGATGATATCAAGCACTAAAGTCTTCCGTCATAGTCACCAAAATTTTTGAAGATAGAAGATATCATTGCTTTTGATTAACTGAATTGTAGCAAATCACAAGATTTAAAAATCGATCTGGAGAATATACATCGTGTTTTTACATAGAGCAAGAAGCATCTAAACCAAAAATATTACAATACATATCTCGACTTGCTGGCGTATTTTACGAAATTAATAGATAGATAAATAAATATATGCACTCTAAAAGTGTAAATATGTGCATGTGAAAGAAATTTCCATACATTTCGAATTTAAAAATTAATATGTCCACTTCAATAATTCAGAATAGGTTTCAAAGTTTCATGATCTTTGGAATGCAGGGTGGCCAGCATTTATGTTGATTGAATTTCCCCGACATTTCCAGGTTTTTTAAGAAATTTCCCTGACATTTTTCGGACGTCTCTAAAGATGTTGCTTTATTTTATTCTTCACAATTTTCATTCATTGAATTTCAGATATGCTTCAATTATGTAAAACTTTTTTTTTTTTTTTTTTTTTTTGCAAATAACAAGAAGATTTACTAGAGACCAGCCAACGCTAGAAGATACATGACCGACTTTTAACCAACCAGTCATATCTCAGAACTGATAGTCAAATTTACTCAAGAACAATGCAATACAAAAATATATGCACTTTGGTGGAATGTTTAAGAATGAAATGATGCTTCCTTCCAGTGGGGTCTCCCCTATCCATACTGTTTACCATCATGCGCTCTCGTAATACGTGGTATGTTCAATTTGAGGTTCGAAGGATGAAAAGGGAGGGATAAATCCATATATATCCTTTTCAATAAAAGAGATCCATTAAAGCTTAAAATTATAACAGTAACAGGAGCTAATCTCTCGTTAGGCTGTCTTTTCCCACAGAACGCCAAACCATTTTCGCTAATTATGTCGATAACTTGTTCTGGGAAAGAAGGGGGGGGGGGAATTTTCTGCGAAAATATTTATACATATATGCAATAAATTAGATATGGTGGTTAATCTTTCTCTTCCGAAGTCTGTTTTACACTATCGGTAAAAGTTTGATTTTTATTAGTTGCTCATGCTGTTTTATTCTACTTATGAAATAATACCAACGAATTATCATGTTCGATAAAAATTCCAGTTTATAACAAATTTTCTTGACTTTCCCGGACCATTCGGAATTCCCCGATGATTCCCGGTCGGCTGGCCACCCTGGAATACCACAGTAGCAAGTCAAGAAATTTAGATTTGCATTACATAGCAAAAATGCTAGATAAAATGTATGATTTAACCTCTGTGTTAATAATATGAAAAGTACCATTGGATATCTCAGAATGGACACAAAAACTACATTATCTATTTGTAAATATTTAAATTAAATGCTTTTCTCATGTTTAAATATATCGCATATGTTCTAATAGTTTAACATGTAAAAGCGTTGAGATGAATGAAATAAGAAAATATTTAAACACTGTTTAAAAGAAATTGCTGAGATATTCAATTACTATAATTTGCTATTTGTATCAGATTTATAATTGACTTTCGGGTCCTATTTCGGAGCTTTGTTTGAGCTTAGTTAAATTTAAAATAGCTCTAATTAAGAAAATAGAATTGCGTGATTTGAGACAAACTTTTTCAGTCGTGGGAGTAATTATTTCTTTTACAATGAGTACAACCAGAACAATAGGTTATATAGAAAAAAAAATTCTCTGAAAATTTTACGATATTGTTATACCCTGTTCACTAAATGGACAATTCAAGTAAAAGATAAAATAAGGTCTGGCGAAAATTCCACCATGATACCTCTGTTCCGGTCAGGCGGAATGTGCGTCTTCTCCTTTGGGGGACATGTCATGACCCAATGTGGGGAGAACTCACGCTAACCCAGTCAACAACCCATAAAGGGGTAAGTATATACTCGCAAAGTTAAATAAAATTAACCCTTTACCATCTAAAACACTAAAAAATGAAAGATGTTCGAATTTGTTTCGAGTCATAGCAAGTTTGGCGCAGTCCATATCTTGTTATTGCTCCCTCGGAATAGTATTTTAATATGAGCGGCCACCTATTGTTGAAGAAAGGAGAGGGAAAAGGTTTTTAAGCATTATCCAAACATTTTTTTTTTTTTTTTTGACACCATTAGATTAATCTCAAATGAGATTCCTTCCCTTCCGACAATTTTCTTTCATGATACATACGGTATACAAAGCTTTACGACTATATTTTTGATTTATCGTATTCAGCGTTTGGAAAAAGAAATAAGTACAGAAAAAAAAAAAAAAAAAAAAAAAAAAACGAAGAATGTTTTCTTTAAAAATGAAGCACTTTTAAAGGACAGTTTAAGCACTTTCTTAATTTATTCGCCCAATTTTTATTTTCTGATAGTTTTTGTACAAGGTAACCAATGTTGTTGAGATTCACTGATCTGTCGCCACTCAAAAGTAATTTTTTGAATAAATGCAATATAAAAACACTATAATATGTTTTTTTTTTTTTTTTTTTTTTTTTTTTTGGATTTGAATGTGATAAAGGTTAATTACAAAGTGCAATTTTTAGGACTAAATTATAATAAATTTACAAAAATGCTCAATTAACGGTGTTTTTAAAAGAAAAATTTTTAAAGCTTCAAACATGCTAGAGATAAATTATTTCTATCAATTCAAATAAAATCTTAAAATAATCTGCATAATTTAGTCTAGGTATTGACTTGAATATTAAAATTCTATGAATAAATAAAAATTTCATAGCATATCGAGCAATTATTGTAAGATTTTTAAATAATTTTTTTACTGTCGCGTTTCAAATAGAAAGTAATATTTAAAATACTATTCATATAATATACATTAATATAATACATGCCCTAAATAATCATTTAAAAAACCGTTTATCAAGTCTCAAGTCAATTCAACTATAACATCTTATTTTGTTTGAAGTAGAAAATTATGCCAAAAATCTGGTTATGAAATAAAATGCATATTTAGTCCAATATTTTAATAATTTTATTATAAAGAAGGAATTCCACATTTCGAATTATCCACATTTATATCTGATGCCTTCGTCGCGTTAAGTATTAGCACGTTTTTTTCATTCATTATTATACAGTACACTCCCGATTATCCGCGGAATTGGGTGGCGCGGTCGCCGCGGATAACAAAAATCGCGGATAATCCGAAAAAAGCTAAAAACGGGTATAACAAAAAAGAAAACAGTTATTCTAACTTTAAAAACTCGCTTTATGTAAAATAAAACGTAAAATAAAGAGCAGGAAATGTTTAACTAACGCTTAATATTTTAGTATATCACTCAAAACTAACCTAAAATGCATTTTGTTAATGAAAACAGAAAAGTGCTTAGTATTTACGAGAGGCGTCAAGGATACACAGAAAAATTAATACATATGTACTGTTTTAATACTGTAATGTATTATGTAATTACAAAAGCATAACTGTAAAACTACACCTTTTTGAAAAAATCAGTCAAAAAAAAAAAAAAAACTTTGTGCGGCAGGCGCGGATAATCGGGAGTCTACTGTATTTTAAATAACTCTTATTTTTCTTACTTTTGCAGGAGGAAGCGAGCATCACTTAGCTTCGTTCTTTATCATGTTCAGCTAAGCTTCTAAATATATACTTACCAGGATTTATATCAATGGTATTTAGTATCGCCAATAATATTCCAAACTTTTTGTTTTGGCATTTTAAAACTATATTCAAAGCTAAGCCATATGAGGATTCAATTTCAAAATGTACTCCATTTGAAAACTCCATGGGGCAGCACAATGTAATCACATTATTCAGAATTTGCAAGTTCAAAATACTGTTTTGATCAACAGTATTATCTTCTGTTAATGACGAATCATTTTTCGGTTTTAATTACTAACAGTGGGAATGGATACATTAATATTACACATGCTGGAAACATTATTTGCATATATTTATTCTGAATTTTTTCTTCTGTGAATGACTTTTGTTTATATTATTCCCCTAATCGTAAGAAATACGGATGTTTCACAATAACCTTCAATATTTATTAAATCATAACATCTAATTTTATAGCAGAAATAACGCAAATACCTTGAATCATTTTGAATGCATCATTGAATGTATTTTTAAATACATACAACTAGTTTAAAAGAAAAAAATTATAAAGAAGAAATACCTGAAGAATTTGCCCAGTATCAAAAATATTTTTATTAAAAATATAAGATTAACTTAAATTAATGAATATGTCAGGTCAATGAATATGCAGAAGCTGAGTTATCATGTTGGTTTGTTTTTAAAATTATAAAAAATTAATTATTGACACAGTAAATGACAGAAATAACAATGACATTTTTTTAATATTTTGATTCAAACACACAAACACAAGTAAAAAACAAAAGTCATTACATGATTACTTCACAGATGCACGCTTTTATTAGAATAATTTGAAAAAAAGTTTTGAAGATATAACTATAATTTTTTAGAAAATATACAATATAAATCAAGCAATTCACAATACAATCTAACAAAGAATTATACAAAATGTCCAAATTACAAAACAAACTAAGCAATACACAATACCATCAAATAATAAATTATATAAATCTAACTGGTTCGAGTGTAGAAAGAAGAAAGTGCTCCAATTGCTACAGAGACTTTCTGTCAATACTTACGGACATAGTTATCAAGATTTTTTTTTGCGAAATGCGCACATTTTATTTCAGAGGAAGAAAACGTCCAGAAAAGTCAGAATTATATATCTCCTAGTGTAATGCATACCAAAAAAAAGCATTACACTTTAACACAGACGGATTAAAAATATATGTAGTTCTTTAAAAATATCTAACAAAACTAAAAAAAAAAAAAAAAAAAAAAAAAAACAATATAAAAAAGGATAAGTTCCAAACATTTTTTTTTTCCAAGTAATGAAGTATTCATGTTAAATTGTAAAAGTTCTTAAATTTGCCGTAACAATTTATGAATTAAATATTGCAACTATTAATATGCTATACATAACATGCATTGATTTATAATGCGCATTTATATTTAAAGAGACTCATATTTCAAAATTTCAAGATGTTCCACTTTTAAAATGTAATTCACTAAATTTAAATGCTTCCTTTTTTTTTTTTTTTTTTTTTTGAATATGAATACTATTGTAAAAAATAAAAGAAACAAAATGTACTAAAGTACTAAACTAGAGAACATAAGAAACAGGGAAGAGGGAGGGAAGCATACGAGAGAAAAGGGACTTCTAAGTATCAATAATTTGGCTTTCGTAAATGACAGTATTTCAATAAATGGGTTCACTTTAATAAAAACTTCATCATTTAGCTAATAGTAATTATTTTTCTGTTGAATATTAAATACCATCCACGTGACTTTCATACCAAAATAATAAAATTTTCTCAACTTTTTTTCCTAATATGTATTTTGATGAAAACTATTATACTCAGTATTTTTTAATGTTTTTTTTTATGTTGGAAATAATCCTAAAATCCTTGAAATAAGTTCTAAGAATAATATGACTCAATATTTCTTGTTTATGTTAAAATTTTAATTACTTGAAAATTAAAATGAAATCTGCCACTTTTCCGCAACAACTTGCGAAAATATTAATGCACAATAATAAATTTTACATTGTTTCAAAAATTAAAATATCTTTTTAATGACAGTAATTTAAGAAACATGCAAATTTTTCCTAAATCCTAGTTGTTTTTTCCTCTAATTTTTAAGAACATAAGAACAGATTACATTGTGGTCCTTCAATTCAAAGTGTTTTCATATTTTATATATATATATATATATATATATATATATATATATATATATATATATATATATATATATATATATATATATATATATATATATATATACAGAGAGAGAGAGAGAGAGAGATTATCGACTCAGCTTTTGGAATACATTTTAAGATACGAACAGTAAATATGAAAAAATAATAATAATAATAATAATAATAAAATTAAAAAAAAAATGAAGACAATTTTCATCCTATTTTAATAGAAAATTTAAGAGGTGAATTAGAAATTGTGTATTACTTTCCTATTTATGGAACTATTATCACTTACAACACCAAAAATTTAATAGCCATTTCTATGCAATCCAATGATTGTTTTTCGAACAATCTCGGAAGTAAAGCAAAATGTTTTCCTGAAAACTTTATTATTTACTTGTTGTTTGTTCGTAATTTTGCTAATTTTTGTATTAATTTCCATCCATCCAGTTTGGACCATTTTTTAAAAGAGAATCAGATTTTTCAAGACTCCAACATAATTTACTACTTACTTTAATTCTGACAGATCTGGACGTGCCACGAGTTAGCAGAATGGTGCTTTCATTACCTTCAGAAATGTAAGTGCTACAGGATACCTAAAACTAATTTTCCAAATAAAACACTTTCACGAACAACTCATTAGAAATCGAAATTATGACTGTGTATGTTTACTAGAGCATTTAAATTATAACTAAGCAAAATTTACATCTGCTTTTCTCAATATAGTTTAGTTTCATTAAAAAAAAATTTAAATGATTAAAAAATGTTTTAAACCCATTTTTATTCAGTTTGTTTTTCTAGAAATTTTACTCGTTTCAAGACATTTTTTTTTTCAATTAATATTTTAATTAAATGCTTTACTATAATTTCTGGGTATTATAATTAGGATTCCATGAAAAAAAAATTAAGAATGATTTCCTAAATATATTGACTATAAAAATATTAATAAAACATTTTTTTTTCTTAATTTTTCAAAATTGCATCTAATTATAGTTAAATTCAGCACAAAATTTTATTCAGTTATTACTTTCTCACTTTTAAATTGATGGTTCTTGCAGAGAAAAATATCTGGTTTGACACAGGCTGGTTTAATTGTAATATCTGAAATTTTAAAATTCAGTTTTCTCAGCTTGCTTTTCCAGAAGTCCTATTACAAAATATTAAAAGTCAAACGCAATTTATTCCAATTACTTGAAATTTTTTCTATAAACTGACAAATTTCCACTTGATGGATGTAGGGATCGATTTCAAATACATCGCGATTAGAAAAAAAAATTAAAAGTAGTGAAAGTGAAAAAAAGACGAATAGAGAAAACATTTTTTTCCAAAATAAATTTAAGATTTCCAAAATCGAAATCTTAATTCTACTAAGGCCATTATGAGAATCCCCCCCCAAAAAAAATTATGAGTAAATATTGAAAAATGAATGAAATGATACGCCTTAATCTAAGTTAAGTCATAATTAATTTCTAAATTTTTTATCTTAATTTAGCTCATATTAATTTCATTCTAAAAGGGTCTCTTATTTCTTGAATCCAATTCCCACTTTTATTTAATTAATTACACACGCGCTTTTTAAAACAGCTCAATTAAGCATTTTCTCGATGGGATAAAAATTCTTAATACAGCATTCTTTTAAGGATACCTAAATTTCTCTTTCCTAAGTCTACACACGTCAAAGAAATCTTTATCAAAATCTCATTGCAAAATCGCTGAAGAAAAATTTTGGCATTTTCTGCTCTTTTGTCGAGATGTAGACTGCCGTATTTCTTAACACTTATTCTTCGTACGTAAATTATGGCTTCCGTGGTGAAATAAATGAAAGTTTTAAAATTCCAAAAGTTCCTTCTATTCGGCCACACAATTGCTAAAAATGGGTAATTTTTAAGAAAAATTTTAAACCTTAAATTTCTGATTAAAAATTTAAGGTTTTGCACAATTTACATTCAACTATAGAAAAACAAACCAAATTTTGACATAATTAAGGAAAAATGTTTTTTTGGTTTTGAATCCCCTTAACAACTCGATAAGTTCAGAGTATGAGGTAAACATATAATAATTATTAATATTATTACACAGTTCTTCAGAAATTGTGTTTTTTTTCTATACATTTTGCAAGCTGCATTGGGAGGACTAGAGCTCCTTCTCTAGTCCTTCCAATTTTTCTTCACGATTTACTCGGCATAATAATACCGTTGATATATGTGATGGACAATTTGGTACAACATCTTTATGTATTGATCTTTAAAGTGGTACAACTATCTTTTCACCTATATTTGAATCAAACCCTTCTTCATGTCTTTGAATATAATGTTCAGCAAAATACTTACCTACACATGAGGTAGTTACATACCTATAAATAAGAACAGCTTAATATTACATAAGCAGTAGGGCTATAGATTTTTTAAATGACATTTTACAAAATAAATATATTTCATATTAATTATTAGTTTTACATTTATGCATGGCCGTAGAGAGTACTTCTGGGCTCAAATTAGAATAAATTGCAGATTTTGCCATGTCAAAAGTAATTTTGAAAATGGGAACAGTTAAAAAAAAAAAAATACTGACACAACAACATACACAAAATTGATGCAATAAAATTATAGATTTTAAGTTTAAGTAAATAAAGATATTTCACTTAGAAGATTTTATTGATACAAAATCCTTTCTGCATATAGTTCTCAACCACTTTCGTTTCAAAAAGAACTATAAAAAAATAAAACCCAGAGAGCAACTATTCTCATTTACATTTACTTCTGCATCTTGAGATAAAACACAAGAAAACCACATTAAAAACTTCTAAGAAAATGATAAAAGACGAATTAAAGATAATCATTTAATAAAATCAATTAAAAGTTGAATGATTACAGATATAAATAATTATAAAAATAGAGCAAAATAAGTTATAAGAACATTAAAAGTACTCACCTTCTATTGCGGAAACAGAAGACGACTAAATGTGGCAAGCAATCCCCTTTAAAGTTTCAAGTATGTGTGATGCCATAGGTAATTCAAGTCTCAATGGCAAGTCCTTCTGTATTGGAGGATCAAGTCGCAGAAAGATGGTGAGCGAATCTGATCTTTAGACGCGCAAGATACCTCTGCGCATACGCCAGCGTTTCGGCTGCTAGGTAAGACGTATAAATCATCCTTTCCCCAGTTAAATGTAGTGGGGAGCACCAAACAAGAAATTGCGAAATAAGAACCAGAATTGCTGACCCCGTTTGGTGGAACTGCTAAGGAGAAATCGCAGCTGGGAAGGTGCAAGAGCTTCCCCAAGATCCAACTGAGGGAAAGTAAATCTATTTATGCAGATATTGCCAGAAGAAGCTTAGAAAAGAACCCTTTCAACCCCAAAGAAAAGAATCCCATCAATCCACAAATAACGATAACCCCAGACTGTTTGTTGTAAACCTGCCTAATTCAGATATTTTCTCCGTCAAAGAAACCCTGGAAACGTTTAAGAAGCTTCAAAACCTTCTACATAAAGTTCTTAAGAGTTCTACACAGAGTTCCCTAATTTATTAAAAGAGGCAAAATTAGATAGACAAGCAGTAAGTAAAGTAGTAAAACAACTTATAATGCACTCAACGTACAAACCAAGTTTTTTCTCCTAACTCCATCCTCACTCCTGATTGGCTCCTCTTCAATAGCCTAGAATCCATCATCATCAGCCAAAGACAAACCTAGGAGGCATTTCCCCACCCATACCCATTCCTCCAAAGCTCTGCTTTCCTATTAGCTAAGAGAGCTCACCCCTGCACCTCCACCCCGACTTTCATCTTCCTCGGCATGTTCCTGCTCAGTTCAGTCCTGAATTTCCAGTTAGATGGATCTTGACCACGGCAATATATTGATCGTCAAGTCCTGCTCTGTTCTCTCATTTACTGGGGATAAGGGCTAGGCACCCCGACAACAAAACTCAATTGCAATTATTAAACTAGTAATACAACTATGTGATAACGACCATTATTGCTCTATAATGGTGATCTAAACAATAACTTAAGAAAAAAAACTTTCAGATCTGGCAAGTATTTATTTTTCCCAAAATGGCCAAAGCATTGTAAGAATTCCTTCTTACAATTTCAGCGACCCACACTTGTTGTTTGCTATGTGCGATAGAACTTTTGAACTTTAAATGCCGAAACCTGTGACCGACAATGTAATGAAATTCAATAACATTATAACAAACCAGCCAAGCAGTAGATTCATATACTGCGATTAAAACGCATTTTATTCAAAGATCCTGCGAGACTCCGCAACAAAAGATTAGAAAATTGCTATTCGGAGAGGAATTAGGAATAGAAAACCTTCAGTTACTAAGGGCTATGAATCGTCATGCCGCTTCACATACTGTTCCAAGGAACCTACGCTGGAACTTTACCTGTAACAACAGCCAAATTCCGTTCAAACTATTTTAACATCCATAACCTACTTTACCTGTAACAACTGCCAACTTCCGTTCAAACTATTTTAGCATCTATAACCAACTTTACCTGTAATAACTGCCAACTTCCGTTCAAACTATTTTAGTATCCATAACTAACTTTACCTGTAACAACTGCCAATTTCCGTTCAAACTATTTTAGCATCCATAACCAACTTTACCTGTAACAACTGCCAACTTCCGTTCAAACTATTTTAGCATCCATAACCAATTTTACCTGTAACAACTGCCAACTTCTGTTCAAACTATTTTAGCATCCATAACCAATCACTGTGGAGAAAGCCATGGAAGTCGCCTATCGAATCCTCGAGGTGAACGTCTCAAGTGTTCCCTGTCAATAAATGCAATATCTTCAACTAGCTGAAAACGGATTCATTCAGGCGAATCTAGTTCTTTTTTTTAAGTATTTTTATGCATAATATATAATTTCAAAAGGAAGGAAATCAAAGAATTCAAAAATTTTCCCTCTTTATTTGTTTATTTTTATTGATGCCGATTATTTATATTATATTATATATGATAGCCAAATTACGCATTAATCGACTTTTCGATTTAGCTTAATGAACAGCTAGACTGAATTATTGAACAAAATAAGAAATTACAAGATTACCATTTTTTTTGTATTCACTGTTTGTTTTTTCCCCTCAATTTTTCACGATTTGCACATTTTATTATCACCATATTTTACAGAAATATACTGATTATAAAGGACAGTTAAAATCAAATTCTGAATGTAATTTCGAAATAAAATAAAAGTTGAAGTATTCAATTTTAATTTTTTAAAAATAAGTATAATTTATAAAATAACATTCTTCTCTGTTTATTTTTTGACATCATGCAGCTTTTTCAGACAATAATTATCTCTTCTAAATAATGTTATATATATATATATATATATATATATAGAGAGAGAGAGAGAGAGAGAGAGAGAGAATGCCATTGGTAATATTTTATATAGTTTTGAACCGAAATTTAGAAGGTTCTTTATTTCTTATGGGAACTTGTAGTAATGCTGTCTGCATTTTTTTTAAATAAAATTTCCCTAAATTTAAGAGTTCTTAAAAATTATATCTGAATATGTAAAAGAAAAAAAAATGATGAAAAACCATTTCATAGCTCCAATTAAAAAATGCAAAAACTAACTAATTAAATACAAAAGCTTAATTAGACACATTTGTTTTTTAATGCAGAAAACTTTTTGTTTTAAAGTGTCACGCCACTACTAACATTTGAAATTTAAAATTTGTCTTGTAGTATAAAATTATTTTATGAAAGAAAAGTTAAGTAAATTAAACTAAAAATCGAAAATCGTTTAAATAGGATTTATGAAAAATGAAAACTGTAAACAAAACTGATATTCTTAAGAATTGTTATACATTATATAAAACTTGTTTAAAAGATTATGAGAAAAGCTTATCAGTCACAGAGAATTCAAAATAATTTTTCTTTCATCACTAAACGGTTTCAAACACGATAAAAAAGCCATACATTTCCTGAGAAAAAAAAATTTTTTAAGGAGATTCGAATCTCTAGTTTAAAATATTGAAGAATGATATTTTATGTTTGATTTGTATATCCTATTTTATTTTTTAAACTTGCTCCCAATTATATGGCAGCCATAATTTATATGTTGCTGCGATACAAAATGTTTTTAAAATCTTCGAAATGCGGGTAAGTGTAAATTTAACAACTATGATGAACCCTTCCTTAAACCCGCGCAGGGTGTCCTATTAGTGTGAAAAACAGGACAGGCATTTCAATTATGGCTAAACAGGTGTCCCCCACCTGTTATTACTCTGAAGGAAGAATGGTTCCATTCTGTTTCTTTCCGTCGTCGTTTTGAGGATTCATTGTAGTATATAGGCCTCTGACCGAGGTCTTCAGCTGCATTCAAGGAAGAGTTATGACGTGATGAATGAAAATCCATTGAGTGAAGAAAAACATGTGGAATGTAGTTGTTAAAATAAAGAATAATTTCAAAATCAATGTAATTAAATTTAAAAAATTTATTTATGTACGAAACATGGAGCAAAAGAGTGAATAAAAATATTTTAAATTGAGAGAAGGTGGGCATTTATAGTCTAGCGAAAGCAAACCTTTAGTAAGGTTCGAACCGGGGAGAAAACGTTGGTAGGATGGCGATGAACTGACCATACCATGAAATCTATAACTGAAGTAAAAACTTGTCAGTAAAAGGGATTGATTGAATAGAACATGGCTAAGGGAGATCTGGAGGCTGAATTATTATCCATCAGAAGAGAACTGATCTGGGGCGTTTTTTATTTTCAAGAAGTGAACCATCATCGCATGGAATATATCTAATTTTACTATTTATAAGATTATCGAAGAAATGCTGAGTTTAATAATGAAATCTTTAATTTTAGCGATTTTGAGGGCATGTCCAATTTCGCATGAACCATCCAGCACTAGCAATCATTCTTAAAGTTTTATTTTCCATTACTTCGCTTGAATTTTTTTTTGAAATTGTGATTAGAAGAACCCCAGGTAACAAGCACATGTAAGAATTGGGCGCAAATAGGACAGATAAATAAACACTTTATTGTTAATGGATAGTTTGGATTTAGGGCAAATTAATGAGTATTGTATTCGAAAAGCTTAATTGAATTTTTCACAAATATCGTCAGTGTGAGGGGAGAAGGTTAGTTTCTGATCAAGTATTAAGCCAAGATATTTGACTTCATTTTTCCAAAGTATGGGGATGTTTAAGAGTTTAATTTCCGGGCAGTTTTTAAATGTTCTTTAAAAGATGATTGCTTCGGTTTTGT
The DNA here is from genome assembly GCF_947563725.1 of Argiope bruennichi. Lineage (NCBI taxonomy): Eukaryota > Metazoa > Arthropoda > Arachnida > Araneae > Araneidae > Argiope > Argiope bruennichi. Next base: position 42,482,515 of record NC_079162.1, on the reverse strand, counting down.
CAACATTAATTTGAATTTCCATTTGTTAAGCCAGGTTTCGAGTTTAGGAAAATACTTTTATAGGGCGGAGAACATTTGTGTAGGTGTACGACTTTCGGCCGTGTCATTAGCATATAGACTGAGTGTTGAGTCGCATGTGCTTGGGGATGTCATTCATATATAATAAAAAAAATTACAGGGGCAAGAATTCCTCCTTGAAGAACACCAGCATTTGTTTCTTTGGGGGAGGAAAACAGCTCTGGTGTTGCTTTGAAACGAGACATTAATATAACTTTTTCCTGAGAAATAATGAATTAACTTTCGAAATTCGCCTTAGTTTTGTAAATTTACCGTTTTCAAATACATTTTTTTTTTTTTTAAATTCCCATTTGCTTTGAATTGAGAAAAGATGATTTGACTATCATTTTTGTACACCATGAAATTAATCCATGTAGTCCATGAGAACATCGCACTCATCTTCATTTGTGTGATACAACACTTTGGAAACACAGAACAAATTCCCTTTTTTTAACACTTAAATTTTCTTTGCCAAAACAACATTGTTGACATTATTTAACTAGAAAGGAAAAAAATGGATTTTTTGTCGGTTGTACCTTGTGGTAAAGCAATTTTGCATTCCTCTTAATACTTCAAGTATTAAGGCTTTTTTAACAGCTGCAAACTTTAAATGGGACTCTACCATTGCCTTTCAAAGTATGCATAGAGAAAGTCAGACACTGTTAAAAATGGACATTATCTTGTGAATACAAGGGGAAAAAAAATACAAAAAGAACTCTTTTATCTAGCCCTTTGTTCCTGATCATGGCCTCTACCTTAGACTGAACCACTGTATATATTTATTTATTTCATTTATTTACTTATTTTTTTCATTTGTTTATTTATATTTTTCTCCTTGCTTTTATTTATTTTACTGTTTTCAAAGTTTGATAAATTTAATTTTTTGCTAAATAGTGTTGGGTAATGTTTGACAGTAAATATTTAATGGAATTACTTCTCTATAACTCCATCAGATCACTCAACTCCAAAAGCGAAATAAAATCGCACTGATTTTCTGAAACTTCTAAATATCTTCTTATACTACAATAATATCACTATCTTTATTTAATTTGAAAGCAATTTTTTCTTTCTCTTTTAAATACATTAAGTTCAGCATTTTTTTTAAAATAAGATTTATCATAGAGTGTAAAAGTTTAAACCAGCGTTGAAAACCAAAAAAAACCCCTCAGTTTTCTGCAAAATTTTACTCTAAAATCCTCCAACATGATTTTCAAATGAAAAGAACTCGAGAATCAGTTCGAGTATAATTTTTACAATTTGAACAGCTGACCATAGTTTGCTTTAAAAACTTTCTGATGTTTATTATTTAAAAATGTGCCCTTGAAATAAATTTTTGCATCTTTCAGTCCATATATTGATCAATTCAGAGAGTGACTTTTTTAAAAAAAATCTGTTATTTAACCTTTTGTTTACTACAAATACTTCTTTAAATTTCAGCTTTTGGCATTAAATAAAGTTTTATATTTATAAAAATTTAAAAAAATTGATAGCACACTTTTTATAAAGAATGGAGTTTTAATTTTAATTGAAAATTATATAAAAATAAATGCATTTGTAATTACATTTTGTAGTATTTGATGCAAATCATTAAAAATTCACGACAAATTACAGAAGGGAAATAGCACAAAAGCATCTTTTAATTTTATTACAAAAGCGATAATGATAGTCTAGAAAGGAATTTATCTCATGGCAATTTTCTTTATTTAATTATTTATTTACACTCCAAATATTATTTATGTTGTGATTTGATCGCAGATAAGAGTAATGAATCCATGTAAAGAAATAACCATAATAAACATAACTTTATCAGCTATTTTTTAGTAATTTCATTTAATTTATAAAAATCATATTTATGTTATGAATATGGGTTTTTTTTTAAAGTAGTTCAAGTATGGAAAGTAGTTTGTGAATGTTAGAATCGATTGTGTATTTCTTCGTTTCACTTTCTGCAACTTAAATTATTAATCCTAATAATTATTAAAATTTAATTTATCAGCAATTAACAAACCAAATAATTTTGATGCCTTATTTTTAGTCATATCTGTAAAAAAATATATATATTATTCAAGAAAACTGCGGTAAAAATAGGAAGATGTCTGATCAACGGGGCTTTATTACCACCTGAAATTGGCACAAAAAATAAAATAAACCCCCAGACTTTAGTTGCATTCGAAATGGACCATCCATACCAAAACTTGTTCCTATAGTGATGGCAATAAAAGCAGGCAATTAGAAACAAGAGTTCTTATGGCAGACAGAAAGTATGTACTTTTGCGCATGACATTAAGGGAGAGACATACCCCCCCCCAGGGCCGGATGAGTGAACTGTGTGAATGAGTTTGTGCTAATAAAGTTGATGATTATAAATCCATATGGATTTTCTTTGGTTATAATCCCGAAGATGAATATTTTGCAATGATTAGAATAGCAGAACAACAATCTTGTAAGAAGTGACTATTACTTCTTCATGCTACAATTTCAAAATAATTGTTATAGTACTTTGAAAGATAATGACTGAAAAAAATGCAAAGTGAAATTTTTTTTTACAAATACTTACAAGTTGTCTGCGAAGCTCTAGTAAAACTCCAGTCGCAGACTCTTTTATAATTTGAAAGAGGAAATGCCTCTTTTTGCCTCTTTGCTTGAGATTCGAACACAGCATTGACACGATTGACGACATTATCAAGATTTATAGAAGCAAAACTAACGTTCTGCACATTATTTATAAATCGATCAGCTTTACGTGCAGCTTCTCGTTCCAGTTGAATGCCAATCCTACGGGATTTTTGCTTCATTTCAGCTCGCAATTTCTTATTCCAACCTGAACGGATTTTCTCGCGAAGACGAGGACCTTTCCTGTTAAGCTCGGAGCCATCCATACATTCAGATAAAGCTTTAACCTCTGTAAAATGATGAATTTTCTTTTTCCCCAATCTCAACTTGGAAGTAGTTCCTTTGTGTATATGATATCCATAGAATCTCTTCGCAGGCATTCTAATTCGCAGCTTTCCAAAAACTTCATTCTGAAAAGAGAAAAACACTTATTTTTAATACAAATGAGAAATTTTCGAAATGAAAAAACTGAAATGGTAAATCCTTATTTAAAACAGGAGTCGGCAACTTGCAGCTCAATAAGCACAAATATACAGATCTACAGTAAAATTGAAAATGAAACTATCATAGTTTCATTTAAAGGATATTATTCACGTGGTATTTTATTTCATAAATTTTCCAAAACACTGATTTGAAAGCCAATTTCAACTGCATTTTAATGGACTCTGGCAAAATATCTCTACGGGTGAAATGAGCTCTGGAATAATTGCAAGTCAGATTTTTAATAACAAAACATCTATGTTGAATTTCAATTTTTTTTGGAATCCACACACATATTCTAGCAATTCCCTTCTAACAAGAATTCAATTAAATAGAGTTATAAAAGCCAAATTATTGATTTCATCTTTTTGCTTTAGACTAAAAACAAGTAATTACGTACTGTGAAATTTCTCGAGGAATGCAAAAAAAATTTTTTTTTTTTTTTTTTTTTTGGTATATTAACAGATATTGTTACAATATTTCATTTTTCCTACTGGTACAAATATATTTATGATTTTCATTTGTTACAAGGAACAGGTATGGCTTTTTATTATCTCCAAAATATGCGGTTCTCCAGATCTAAAATGCGGCCTGTAGGGGTATATACGATACTGCACTTCTTAACGTTGTGCATGAACATTATTATATGGTGCGATTCTACTGCTGATTTCATTTTTGGTTCCTTTTTCTTTGAGAATACTCTTCAAGGGCCTAAAAGATGTTCCATCATAGGTGCCTGATCCGGTGAACTTCTACACAGCAAGTCATTCTCAGCTTATAAGAACACAAATGTTTAGGGACTACTGTCTTTATGCAAGATGGTTCAAACCATATATTGCCCAACAAGTGAAGAAATTGCTTCGCGCCCATTTTGATGGTAGGGTAATTTTTTGACATTTTCTGTCTGCCTGCTGGCCCTTCGTTCTCCAGACATGAAACCCTGTGATTTCTGGTTGTGTGGATTCCCGAAAGAGTGTGTCTATGGAAAAAATAAACTTTGCTTGAATTGAAAGCAAGAATAAGACGCTTTTTTTGCCGCAATTCCTCCAGAAACATTTCACACTACTGTTGAACAAACTTTGAAGACATGAGAGACAGGAATGGAATGCACTCTGAACACGTGATACAATTAAATAAAGTTTTGTTTTTCAAATTTGTATTTTTGTTCTTTAAGAGCCATATTTTAATCTGGTGGCCGAAATTAGAATTTTGAATTTCCATTGCAGATTTCTTTTTTCTATGATCCAAATAACGTATATATACCGTTTCAACAAAATATGTCAACAGAACGCCCTCTATTTAAGTTTGGTGACATTTTTAGTTATACAGTTAAGTTACTCAAAATTCACCATATTGATGCATCTAATCTTTTCTTTCTTCTCCTCTTAAATAGTTTAACCCTTTTTAGAACATTAATTACCTAAGCAACTTCATTATAGTAAGCGAGTGACACTTGTGATTCGTTCACTCGCTCCTAATAAAGAATAAACCCATGAATGCTTTAATCAAACTGTATAATAGCCATTTTTACATCAATATCAGAGTTTTCAATTTCGAAACTGTTCCTTTTGGCATGTATTTTCAAATGAATCTGATGAATCTTTGTTTTACATTCTGGGTCATCCCATATTAAATCACTTTAAAAGTTCACGATATAAATTGATATACGCTTTCTTTACTATATTCATTGTGATCTTCGGCAAACCACTGGATTTATCTCAATATTTTGTATCATTGACAGAAGCATGTTGCTACACTTGCATCAACTGTCAATACATTGAATCCAAGTCATTTATGTGTTTCTTATGGCAATCTTATAATAGTTTTGAAAATTTTCAATAAAACTATCAGCCTACCCTTAACTCCCAAGATTTTTATATTTAATCACTAAATGACCGATGCGTAAACATTAAAAATTATTAATAGACATAAATAAATGTAAGAAATAAAATAAATTAAAACTAATATTCATTTATATGGCTGAAAATAATGATAACTGCTTCCCAATCTGGTTTCGTTTTCAGCTTTTGAGGTTTGAGACGTTAGTTTCTTTTCTGGGTGTCGCAGAAATAAAATAAATAGTTTTGGAAACTTGAAGACATGAGCTTTCAAACAAAATAATAATATGAATTTTGGCTGAAAACCGATTTTCAACGTCTATTAAGAATTAACTATTAATACGATATCAGGGCAGTTTTCAAATGGAATGTCGAACTTCAAATTAATTAATTAGAAAATTAAGAACTAAGAACATACTCTCAAATGCAATGTATCATACTGACACTAGACACAAATTTCCAGATTATTATTTAAATCTCATAAGAAAAGAAAATAATAAATGAAACAAGTGAAAATAATCCTTTAATAAATTAATAATTATTCAAGAATTTAGTTAAATAATAAATTATTGAATGATATTTTATTCTAATTGAATAAGACTATGATAATTAAATGGCGGCTACATGAAATTAATTAAATCAAATGTTAAAGAAGTTTTCCAAATAAAATTTGGATTGTTCACCAAAGTATAAAAACTCAATTATCACTATTATTTTTTAAAGTAAACAAATATTTGCCTAAGATAGAATTATACCATCTTAATAAAAACTATATTAGTACCCAACTTTTTCGAAGTATTTTTGGAAGAATATTTCTTGTTATAAATTTTTTATAAGTAAACATTTATAAAACTATGCTTTAAAAAAATGAAAATCAGAAAAGCATTCATATGCTACAAAATTCACGCTAATCTGTTAAATATTCCAATAGTTCAAAAGGTTTCTTCCTCAGTTTGATATATGTTAAAAGGAAACTTTTTTTAAAAAAATGGGGTTAAAAACATCAATTACGGTACTAAAATTAAATTATAAAATGCAAAAATAATTTTTATTAATTCAAAATACGAAATCTGAAGAAATTTGAAATCATTTATAGTCAATTATGCCCCTTTAATATTTCTACAAAATTAACCCTTTCGCTCCTAATGCCGGATATATCAGTCCTCTACGTTATAACTCCGTGAAGACATTTGCACGGTATACCCACGAAGGTCTTGGTATAATCCAACCTACACGATTTGAACCACAAAAAAAGCACCGGAAATAGACGACATCAATTCGGTAATCGGTGTGTACAAGCACCGACTGTTGCCAGCATCAGTGCAATATTATAGGATTTTTTGAATGTACACATGCATGCATGACTTCCACATGAATTTTGCATTTGTTTTACACCATAAAATTAAACACACACAATAGTTTTCAAAACAATTGGAACTAGAATTTCTCTCCAACAATGTGCTTAAAAGGAAGGATGACATTCAAACTTTCAATGACTAATTATTCAATCGGTGTGCAATATGCACATTGCATTTTGGTAAGTTACTCTGGGGGAGCAGGATGCTGTAACGAAAGTGTTAAGGCGGCAGGGCACGCATTCACTGTAGAAACAACATTTCAAACTATATGAATGGGATCCTTTTCGAATTCAGACATAACAATAAATTAAATTTCTGAAAACATTTTATTAATATTTAAAATTAAGAAATTTGCATGATATAAATAATCAAAAAGACAAAAATTAAAAAAGATAATTACTCAATCACAAACTAATTTACAATTATACACAATCCAGTGATAGTTTTGGTTTACAGTAGTTAAATTGCATCAATCCTGAAAATGCTTCATATTTTATAATTTATCCAAATAGTTTTAATATGTAATTTTCAAAAATATAAATAACATTTTATATTGAAAAATAAAATAAAAAAATGTTGTTTGTTAAAAATAAATTCTGTTATCTGAAATGTATTCAATGATTGTGAATAGCAGTACTTAAAAAAAAACAAAGAGGAAATTACATTGTTTTTAAAATCTTTTTTAATTAAAAATCTTGATGTATATAAAAAGAGAACGATGCCCACGAAAGTGTCTATAATGGTGGAGGGGGGGGTCACAAAACCAGCAAAAACGCGGGTGGAGGTGGCTTCAAAGTTGAGCCGTATAGCACCCAACAAGAAAGTAGCTCCAAATCCGTGAAGAGAGAGATGTGAGGGTCTAATCTAAGGAACAACCCAACAACAACGAAAGATCAGCATTCAGCATTAAAAAAAAAACTATCTCCCTCTCACCCCTACCATTCTCATTTTTACTATGAAAATTCAGTTTAACTATGAAAATTCAGTGCAGAATTTGTTATTCACAACCTACATTCAACATAACTTTAAAAAAGCATAGATAGAGAAAGAGAAGATGGGAAATGAAATTTTTAAATTATGAAGAAATCATCATAAAATTCTCAGAAATGAAATCAGTACTCACATCTTTGTTCAGATGCTCAATGGCTTTTTGAAATCCAGGTGAACCTAAAATGAAAGAAAAGCAAAGTTCAGAAAAGACAAGCATTTTTTAATAATAAATTCATGATAATAAAATTGAACTCTAGAGATATAATATTTTTTAGCATGTTATATCAATACTTCTATATAAGAATTATATTTTGACACTGTTCATATTTTTAAACCCTTATATATATATATAAAATATTGAAAGATACTGGCATATTAAATAACATTTGATAACATGGTGAGACATGGTTTCCAATTTCCATTATTTTTCATGACACAACACAAACTGTTTTAACCAACTTGTCTTATTTCTTAAAGATAAATTTTTATAATGGATTTTTCAGTCATTTCCTGATGTGCTGCAATTTTGAAAATTTATACACTTGTGTATTCTGTATGATGATACACAATTTTTTTAGAATTTTCTATTGCATTAATTAGTTAACATGAATCAAATTTTGATTTCAAGTGAAGAATGTCACTAGGTAGTGAATTTGAAGGGGTGAAAAAATTGCTTCCAAGAAATCACAGTATGTTAATAATGATAAATGACTAAAACATATAAAACATTTTTTTAATATACTCGATGTATTTTTAAAAACTGCCTGTTATTAAATTTTGCATTCCTATAATTCTACAGACACTGAAAGTTGGATGATTACCAAATGTGATAACTTAATGTGATGGCATTACATATCTCATCTGCAGAGCTGTTAATGATTAGTACAGAAATAGAAAGGAGCCGTCACTCAATGGCTCATTCATTCGCCAGGGCTTGAGCAATCTCGTATTATTTGCATTTACTGCATGTTGGTATTATATTTTTAAAAGTTTGTCCTCTATATTTAACATGTTTTAACAGCTGTTTAATGTTTTAAAAAGTCGCTTAACAAATTGAGATTAAATTCTCTATTTTTGATTGCATGGGATCATAAAGAGAGGTTGAACCATATGATGCTCGCCATAAGTTGATGACCCAAACAAGAAATACATCAAGCTAGAAATAAGTTTGATTGAACCACCATCAAAAATTGCGGCTATACGGATAAAATTCTCTAGATGGTATATCCCTCCTTATATTTTTTAACTTTGAAACAGAATTGGTCAGTAAAATTCTTTTATTTACTTTCTGAGTTGTTGAATGGAATATTGTATTAGGATCCCAGGTGAAGGTAAGAACAGAGAAAAGAAGCTGTTATACGTTTGGACACAGACTGTAAGAGAATTGTAGTTAGGTTTCTTATTTGCTTATTTGTTTGCGACTTTCAATCCCAATTTTTTTTTGCATGCCAAGATATACCTTTGTAATCTTATACAACAAAAATCGCCTGCTCTCGAGTTTGAAATGCCTCAGAATAAAAAACCTTTAATCGAAAATTTGGAATCGGGCAGCAGATCTTCATCTGTGTGCCGGCTCAAATAAATGCATGACTTAAGTGAAAACTAAGTGGACGAAACATTTCTAAAGAATATGTGGATGAAACAATTACCATCTCAGGTACAGGTTATTATGGCTGTTAGCTCAAAATGTTTTAATAACTGGTAGAGATGGTGGTAAAAATTATCAAGTTTTCCGCAAGAACTGTTAATTCCCTTTCAGATAGAGCTTCAGTTATCAGCATTTACAATCACTGTGATGAACAGCAGATAGATGAGCTTTCCAGATAAATTAGGCCAGATTTAAGATGCATATCAACAAGGCCACTACACTAAGTTACTCGCAATCTAGAGCTGATTTTAAAAATCGTCAGGATTAGCAATGCTGGTACTACTTTAGGTATAAGGAAAAGGCAGGGGCAATGTAGTGTACCTCCTTTTATATTTAAAGAAAAAAAAAATTAGATCGCCAACAGGAGTTGTGACGACTTTTGTTTCTTAATGTGGAAGTTTTAGACTTTATGAAACTGATATGCATTTCTAACTGATACGAGCAGAAATGTTATGTGTTACTTTGAGTCATTTCAGACCAAAGAGATTAAGAAAAGCGATACTGTTTTATATTTAACTAATGGTATCAAATTTCTGGCACATGGTTTGTGCTAAGTGATTTACGTTTAAGACATACTTTGCTACGACCATTCAATGTTGCAGATATTATTGGAGTAAACTCTCAGCAGCATTATGGGTACTCTTGTTTGATTGACCCTTTAACTAATAATTACTAAGGGCATATCTACTCCAAATGATATGCTTATATTAAATACCATCGTTGGTAATTCGGAACGTTAGGAAATTTTATAAAAGTTTAAAGAAATTATCCAGTTGAATTCTTTCCCTCAGAATACAGTCAAGCATGACATGGAACATTTCATTCCTACTGTTGGACTCCTGTTAATGCAAAAGTCTATTGGTTAAACTCAGTTGAACTCAAAACCGTTAGGCAGGAATTCAAACATGTTTGAAAAGGGAATGTGCAGACAACAAAAAATTGACCTAACCCCTTATATATGGTCCCAAAAGGAGAATCTAACAGGTAATCTAAGTGAGATTATAAGGCTTTACAGAGACTTTTTCACATTCAGAATTGTATGCAGATGCTAAAAGGGAAGAAAGTGTCAAAAACAGATTTAGCAGATGATTGATTTCAAAAACATACATACTCCCAAATATCCTTGAAACCGCAGTTATTGCATAATTTGATCTTCTTGAATTTTAGGCTGTATTCAGCTGCACAAACTTTTCAGAAGTTTATTAATGAAATTTTACAGGGACTTAATTATTTCTTCCCTTATCAGAATAATACCTTGATTGCCAGTGAAATACAGATTGAGCATAAAAGACATTTTTAAGAAGTTTTCACCCAATTTAGGAATAATGGTATTGAAATAAATGAGTCGAAGTTTGAATTTGGTAAGGACAAAATAAATTTGAAGACACAATTATTAATAAGTGATGCAAATCCACATCGCAATAAGGTTAAGGCAATAATCGAGTATTTCATATGTGTGATTATTGGCAATAAGGTTAAGGCAATAATCGAGTATTTCATATGTGTGATTATTGGCAATAAGCTTCCGTTTGTAGGCATGGTTATTTATTACCACAGATTTATACCTAACTTTGCCATTATTTAATCATCATTTAATAGACTATTTATCGGCTCAAAGAAAGGGAGTAAACGAGAAGTTCATTTGAGTAAGAAGCTTTCAAGATAGTAAAGATGCTAATTTTAAAGTAATAATGTTCCAACCTTCTTTAGATGTAAAATTAGTGTTAGTTGTAAATTCGCCATGGGGGGGGGGAATACTGCAGAGGTTCTCTCCAAATAGTACTGGGCCTTTTCGGTTCTTTTCAAAGAAAGTTTCACTCAAACAGTATAAATAGAGTGTAATAGACCAAGAATTGTTAGTTATCTAAAGTGCCATACACTGTTTCAGAAATTTATAAGAGGCTAGTACTTTTACCCTGTACATGGATCATAAACTTTTTAATTTTTGTATTTACGCAGAAACATGAGAAAGCCCCACCTAAATGTTTGAGACAACATGATTTTGCCATGCAGTTCACCAGACATTAAATACCTGCTTGGGAAAGGTAATGTTGTAATAGATGCATTGTCCAGGATTTGTGAAATATAAATTTCATCTTCGTCTAATTTAGAAATGAGGCTAAATCTTCAGGATAATGACCAAGAATTAAGATCAATAGTGGAAGATAAGGGTAAAGTTGTTGATAATATTCTCAAAGTATGGATGACAGATGCATATAAAGTCTCTACATCCTGATAATTCTATTGGTGTAAATAGATTTTGTTCCTTTGCAGTTAAGAAATAGAGCTTTTGACGAGTTACACAGTTTATTGCATCCTGGAACTTGCAGAACAATGTAGCTCTAGGAATTGGTATTGACTATCAACAACAGAAAGTTAGTTCATTGGCACAATTCCTTGTTCCCAAGGAGATTTGGCACAATAGAATAGCCTTGTTGACAGGTATTGTCTGACTATAAAAGATAGATTTACAAAATGGTGGAAGATGCGCTTGTACCAGATATGGAAACAGAGACAGTAGTTTAAGCTTTAGTGAGTACCTGGGTTTCACAATTCAGCAAACCTCAGAGGTTGACAATGATAGGGATGGGCAATTCAAATTGGAGATTTCCGAGACCTTTTTCAAATTTTTTTTTGTTCGTTTAATTCATAAAGCATTCTGGACCTCACAATACAATACCTTCATTATTTGTTAAAACATACTTTGACCCACTTTCAAGCAGAATGGTTAGACACACCGACTCATTCTGTTGGGTCTCTGGACTGTGTAGGACCTCAACAGCTCACTACATGTTTTTATATGATGAGATTTGGAATGATCAGTGTCCTAATTATATGCATCATAGCAATGACCCTTCAGAGTTGAAAGTGCATTCCTCTTGATTATGGTAATCAACAGTTCTACAAATAAAAAAATCTCAAGAAGTGCTGTCATGTCTTAATCCATCAGCCTCCATTTATGCGAGACCCTTTTGAGATGATAAACTGCCTGCCTTGACTTTGACATGCTCATCAATGGGCAAAAACAACTCCTCTCTATGGATTATCTTAAGACAGCACTTGACAAAACTATAAAGCAGAAGAAACAGACTTGCCACAAAAAGTCTAGTAGAGTCAAGTTTAATCTCCTTTAATGGCTGAAAGGGGGAGGGGAGTCATGATAGTGCAATGACATCAACTATCTCATCTGTGGAGCTGCTGAGTAATTAGTATAAAACAAAAAGAAGCTGACTCTCAATAACTCATTCATTAGTTTAGGTTAGAGCAATCATTAGTTTAACTCCATTTCCTGTATGTAGTTGTATTTTGAACAAGATTGTACCCTATGTTTAATATGTTTTCAACTGTTATTTGAAATTTAAAACAGTTGCTTAATATATAGAGATTAAATTTAAATTCATTGCTTCTGACTGCATGGAGTCATATGGAATGTTTGGCCAAGCCAAATCCTCCATACAGATGCTAGTGAAAATTGGTTCCAATTGTGCCCTATATCTCTCCTAAGACTGGGTCTTCTGAAGTAACCATAATAATAAATGCAAGAGATGAAGAAATGCTGGTAGAAAGAGAATGAATTATAGAATGCAAAGAATTTGGATAAGCTATCAAGCAATTCAATATGTTATTCTTAATTATTCATCATGTGTAAAATCTCACTCAATAGTGTTTGATTGGAGTTTTATACCTAAAACTCTTCATGGGTATTTTTGTTGAATTCAAATAAAAATGTCATCATAGTAATTAAGTTATCAATAAGAAAGGTTATTTTTTATTTCCTCCAATGTACTCTTATAGTTAATTTTTGAGCACATATTTGTTGTAGAAAAATTGAAAAAGATACGAGTACATTTCAAACATCACGAATTTCTAAATATGGGGGGGGGGATATCCAAAATTCCTGATATATAAAGATCATCATAGTAGGAAAAGTAGTAGTAGTAGTACATCATAGTAGTTAAAAAGTAGATGGAAAATGAATTATTCAGGCCTGAAATTTTTGTTAGCAATTCACAGATAATTCTTTCATGAAATGGCATGAAGGAAGCTGAGTAAAAAAACAATTAGACAAAAACATAGACTTACCAGCACAAATCTTTAAATAAAGTCTTCTCAGTGTAGAAAGCAAACTATAACCTATACTTGAATTTTCAAACACACCATCATCAATACAACGGGATATATATTTTTCTGCTTTTTTGAAATGGCTTGCTTTCATTTTGCGACAGATATTTTGAATGGCCACATCAAAGAAAATTCTTGCTTTATAAGCAATGGAATTCCTGATCAATCGAGATACTGGGAACATCTTCATAGATTTTAAACTCTGATTTATCGCTAAGTTTGCTCTCAGAGAATTCCCAAAAGGTGTTGAAACTGAAAGGGAGAAATATATTTAAAAACTTCAACATAAAGAATAGAGACAATGTTTTAATATATTTTATTTTATAAAAATATCAATAAGAATCTAGAATTTTTTTAATAAAATAAAAATGAACATTCATTGATTGAAATATTATATTCCAACAGAAAAATCTTTGTCATTTGCAGTTATAATATATATATATATATATATATATATATATATATATATATACATACATACATTCATGCATATAATGCAAACATATAATTTTTTAATCAGAAAGCAGTTTCGAAGACAGTGGAGAAGCTTTTTGATTTTTTGACGTTTTATTTCATCACGGGGAGGCACACATTATGCACAAGCAGAAGCGGCGAGCACACACACAACACAGAGCAAAATGAAGGAAAGCTGATCAAAATTTTATCCTTGTGAATATAAACTGAGATTTCAATAGGGATCACAAGCGTACATACGTGAATCTCAAGCAAGGGAAACACAGGGATATTTCAGTGGAATTTGTTCATATCAGTAATATTTTATACCTTCACTTGGAGTATGGGAATGTGTCAGTCTTTAGCCGATTCAGCAATTTTGAAAAGCTTCTGTTGAATTAATTAGACAGAAAAAGTGGAATGGGACCAGTAAATAAAGAGAATATTTTGGAATGAAGTTAATATGGGCTAAAAATTAAGAAATTAATTAAGTTTAAATTAGATTTTAAAATATCATTAGATATATATATATAGAGAGAGAGAGAATTTTATTCTAAAATACCACTGCTTGCTACAAGCTTATAAACATATATTGTTCAAAGGCTCCAAGTAATGTCTTTTTTAAATAATTATTAATAATTACCATTATTTTCTAAGAATTTTAAATGTTGACTAATTGTTTCAAATTAACGTTCTGCAGCAGAAAAAGCTGCATTTTAACAGTAATAAAACACTTATGCAATAATAATTAACACTCATGCAAAGCAATGATAAGTGGACACATCAACTATCTAGAATATATAATCACAATATAGCTTCAAAAGTTTGAGCAATTGATAGAATTCTTAAAGTAAATTAATATAATAGAGTAAGCCATGGTACATGACATCACATAAATATTTATCATGTCTTTTTGAGTGAATAATTAGATATTTCAACATGCGCTGTAATAATAAACTGGTTTTTTTTGTTTGTTTTTTCTGTTAAGAGAAAACATAATAATACCTAATACAATAGCTTACCATCAAATTGAAAGGAAACGCTATGAAAAACTTGAGACAGCAGAGTTTTAACATCTACTGGATATTTTATCAGACAATTTCGTGCTGCTTTTAAATAGGAATTCACAGCTCTTTTCAGTTGGCAATTCCTTTCCAGGCTATTATCCACTTCTATAATACAAAAAAAAAAAAATGAAACTACAGAATAATCATTAATCTATTTTTAACTAATTATAATTATAAGAATTAAGAAAACATTCATAAAAAAAAACTGGAACTGAAAAAACATTCACTAAGAAATTTCAAAAACTATATACATGTTTACAAACAAATAGGCTTTAAGCAATTCTTTAGTTAAGCTACCAGTAATGTGGAAATTATTATGGTAAAAATTAATTCAAACAAATAATTAAACAATATAGTTTGTAATGAGTCAACAGTGTTATAAAAATTAAATTGCAGTTGACATTTCAGTCACTTGAAACAAAAATGTAAGCATAACCGACTGAAATTTCTCATGCATTAATATAAGTGGATAACATTTCAAGGTACTAAAAATAATATTGAATCTACCAATTCAAATTTTCTCTTTACGAGTCAAATTATGTAGTAAACAGAGAGTCAAATAATTAAAACTGGTGCTAGATTTCTAAAATCGCTGTAATTCTGTTTGTGCTGAAATATATGCTGATGCAAATATAAATAGTCAACTAATTCAAAGCTGTTTAATATAGAAGAAGAAAACTTCATTAGGATGAAATAAACAGCAGGCATTGAATTCAAGGCAAAACTGGATAAAAATGAATCAATTAGCAAAACAAGTTTACAGTGAATTTTATTTAAATAAATTGGCACAAATGCTTTAAGGTGTAAAGAGATATTCTGTAAGATGATAAGCATACTGGAAAATTAGATTCATACATGACACCAGAGACAATAAAAAATGTGTGCGATATTGTCGAAAAAAATAGCTATGAATTACAGGGAATGATGGAAGAGTCTTTACATAATAAAAAAGAAACTATCTGAATCCCCCTGCTTTGATTTGACAAAACAAAAAAACTCTGCAATATATGTTCCAGATATGTCAGCAATAAAACAATAAGTTTCGACAAATGCACAATGCAGAAATATAGTTTGGGCCAATAGAAATATCTCAAAGTTTGTTGAAATTTAGGCTAAAGAATGAGCACAAACAATGTTTTTTAAAAGCGATGCTTTGATGAAACATGGTATTTTTAATAAAATCTTAAATTAAAATGTGGAATAAAAGAAAATTTACAACAAATGCCAAAAAAAGTTTCATCCAAACTCTTCCCCCCCCCCTTTAAGAGTAAGTGCATTATCAACACAGAATTTTTATAACCAAAAAAAAAATAATTACTAGCTAGTATTATTTAAATATTCTGAAGCAAGTAATGACTAGAATTCAGCTCAATTAGCTAGAATATCAAGATGAAAAAAGTTGGTATTTCTTGCAAGACTATGCGCTCAGATCACGAGAATATCATATTTTTCTGGTTTAACACTATATTTAGCTTTATTCACAAAGCTTAAAGTGAAATGAAAAAAGTGTTATTAATTGCCAATCGCATGATAAAAAGAACTACAACGCATGCTCTAGGGACCATTCCAAAAAATGAACCTAAATGAGTATTCAAATAATTATCAGATTAAAAAATGAGCATTAAATCCAAAGTCTCTTACTTCAAATAAAGCCAAAAAGTTCTTTTAATTAAGATCTACTCTTATAAATCTTTGACATTTCAAAAATTTCATACAAAAAACACAATTTCAACAAATTTTGGGAGTGATTAATATACCAAAATGTCAAATAAGATATCATATTTTTCTAGTGCAGAATAAAATAAATAATAAAACATCAACATACTTTAAAATAATTTTATGTTCACTTTTAACTGTTCCATTAATTTAGAGTAATGCTCATAAAATGTTTGAAAAATTTAAACATTTTTCCATACTTTTTATTTACACACAGCAGAAATAATCTACCAGAATAATTTAATAAAATCATCTTAATTATATTTGAAAGCAAAAACTAATCAGAATTTAAAAAGGAATATCAAGAAAAAATTTAAAACAAAAAAATTCATTGTTTAAAATTTCTAATTAAAATATATCTATGAATTGAAGGAAAATGAGCTGGAAATCAAAATTTAAACTGAATTGATAGCATTACAAATACACTTTAAAGCTTCTTATACTTGCAAACATAAAATTGCACACCAGAAAGGAAGCAAAATTGGTTTTAATGAAAATTTGCAATAAGCAGACTTATAAAATTAATTCAAAATTTTTTTTTTTTTTTAAAGCAATGTCAATCGAGAAAATATGTAATTTCAAAGCTTTGCTTTTAAGAAAACACAATTTTAAGTAAAAATGACCTTATTAATTAAGGAAATATAAGACAGCTTCTGGATAACAGATAAAAATAACTTTTAATCTGCTAATATATATTACAAAAAAAAAAAAAAAAAACCCTAAACGAATTACTTACCTTTTACAGAATTTGCTGCAACAAATTGCCAAGTAGCTTCTACACCACTTTCAAGAATAACTGGAAAAAGAATCAATACAAAATATAGAAAAAGTTGCACATGAAACTATTATAGAAACATTCATTTCACAGACACTACAAACAGCCCATGCCTAAAAAGATGCAAGGAGCATAAAGAACACATGACAAGTACATGGTGGACCGTACACTTCCACAAATCAGAAAAATCTTTCGACTTCAAGACATTAGAATAAAAATAATACAAACAAAAGGGGGGCATCTAATGGGATGGAAATCAAGATCAAAAAGATTGACAAATAACTCCAGAAATGCACGCATTTTTACACTTCTCATCTCTCAGCGCATTAGAATTGTCAATGAGTGGTAGTATCGAGATACTGAAAGGAACAGTAGTCACTATTTCAATTTTGGTATTCTTCCTTGGAGAAACAGAAGAAAAAGATCTTTCCAGAAGAAAAAAACAAGTAGAAAAGGGATAAATTCCCGCAGTTTAACAGTCACGAATGCTGCTGTTTGTTTCTGGAGTTATGGCAATGATCTTTCCTTCTTGCAATATTTAAAGAAATTGACATTTTTAACAATTACAAAAAAAATCAAAGAAATTTAACATTGCCAACACTTTCCTGGTTTTTAACGATAATTTCAAAATTCCCTGCATTTTCCATTTTATAGATGATGTTTGAATCATCTGTACTTTCAAGATTTTCGCAGTTCTCCTAGTGCCCTGGCCACTCAGAATAATAATAATAATGAAAATACTTGCATGGATTTAAAATAAAAAGGACTAAAAATTTTACAGGAACAAATCTGATTAAAAAAATAAACCACACAAACAGAGAATTACATCCTAAGGAGGTAGAAAATTTGGTTGTTACAGTAATTCTACAATAAGCAGATTTATAAAATTAATGTAAAAGAAAAGTAATGTTAAAACTAAACTATTTCTAGCTTTACTTTAGGAAAAGTACAGCAAACAACTGGGGAAAAAATAAAAAACATTTGATCTATCAATCTGAAAATAAATACGAGATTTTAAAAAAAAAAAAAAAAAAAAAAAAGATATTCAGAATTACTTACCTTTGACAGAGTTTGCTGGTATAATTTGCCAACTTGTTTCTCCATTCACAACAACCACTGGAAAGAAAATTGAAAAATAGTAAAACACTTCTTAATATAGGAAATAAAATTGTTATAAAAACATTTATTCCACAGACATACAGCATATCCTTTAAAGAATGTGAACCGGCTGAGCTTGACTCTAATCTGACTCAGTAAGGAGACATGAATCCCTAAGGGGTGCATCTTCTACAATTTTTTTATATTTCTGCAGACTTTGTTTATACATGCTCAGTCACAGACCTTGGTCACAGTCTGTTGCATTTACTTACTGCTCCATGATACCATTTGTAAACAAGAACTTGACAACTTAGGGGACCAGATTCCTCAACCTTCTATTATAATCAGTGTTTTAAGCAGACACAGGACATTGTGAGGTTCAGATAGTACTAACTCTTATGAACAACAAATTGAGCAGTTTATTCCAAAAACTGTCTCTGTCTGCTAAATAATGATGAAAAAATCATACTCCCATGAACCTTCATCTGCCTTCCATAGTCTTGCTCTGTCCATATGTTCCTTTGAGCCACTGTTAACCTTTGAAGTTAGTGATAACTATATAACAATAATAATTTCCCAAATATTATCTCCTTGCTGATAGAGGAAGTGTGGCAGTTCACCCTCCACATTTCCTATTTCATTGCGCAACTAGGATAAGTTCCCTCAACTGGTAAATATCACTCAGGACATGATTAGTGCTGTAGACGTTTTAGCTCTAGATCTTATCATTTATATCATAATCAGCATGACTATTAAGAGTACTCCAAAAAAGTTTCTCACATCTACACAAATTTTGTAAATGTGATGGGATGAAACTCGTCGCGACAGTTATAAGAACCAAAAGAAACAATGGAACATTTTCAGGAGGTACCCAATGACAGTTAATCTTTTTGTTTTTAAATGAGCTAAAGCCCTTGTTCTCTCATATTCACCATTGTAGTCAGAACACTTCCTTGGTTTCTTCAATTATATTTCGACTAAGACTTAAGGTATATTTAGCACCTCCTTAATTGAGAGCCAGAACAACATCTGTCACCAATTACCCCTTAATTTAAAGTGTATGAAATTGTCAGCTTTGCATCATTTACAAATTCTGTCTGTGCGAGGTCATAGATCAAATCACACCGTCAGTTGGCTTTTGTAGACAATATGGTGCTCATTCATCTCATATGTTTCCATTCAATGAGAAAATCAAGATTCTCCTACATGAGTTGGACCTTGATAACACTGCAATCAAATCAATTGATTTCTTGAGCTTCACGCCTTGGATTACATCACAGTTTTCTTTTTTGAATCCTTTTTTCAGAATTCAATAAATCATCAGCTCCTCCGTTTTCCAGCAACATTTTCTATACCATCTCTATTAGTACTCTTCTTCAGTACCAATAATCACAAATGGCTCGAAATAAGGTAGCCATGTTGGTTGTGGCATAATTCTTCCATGTGATACACTGATCTATCATTTGTATAATTGTTCCTGCATATCAACTGCTGACTTGATGGGTCTATATTGAGTCCTACAGAAAATTTCATCTTCCATTCAGGGAAAATTCATTATTTATACCAAGAGCATGATTGTGTTGGGAACATTGTGTAGCCATATACATTCTGTTCACTATGCAGCTCTTGCAAAATAAGTTTCCAAATCATTTTTGTTGTCATTGGGTTTGTGCCATATGAGCAACATTTGGCAATGAAATGGCGGATACAATAGCAAAAACAGCATCAATGTTTTTGATGCAATGGCTTCAATATTATAATATTAACAGGTCCTTCACTAATTACATTCTATCTACATGGCAATAGGTACAGGACCTTCAAATTCCAAATAAACTGCATTCCATCAAGCATACTATTGGCCTGTGGCCGATATTCTTCCTATATGTGGTGAGGTTGATGTCAAATTTACACACCTGTGCAAAGAGCATAGTCACTACATGCACAGGTATCTCGTTTTTGGCAAGACAATACCAAAGTGCCACTCATGTCATATAGATATAATTGTGTATCACATTTTAATCAAATGCACTATTTTAAATTCTCCAACTGATACTAATGCCAATACTGAATATTTTAAACTTTTTAAAGGTTACGAACTTATATACTTGCATTTATTATAGTTAGCATTGTTTTTTATATGGCCATTAATTTCTTTTATCGTTTATCTCATATTCATTCAAAAAACATTATTTTGCTTTTATGTTGAATTATCATATAATACAAGTCTATTTCTATTTATTTATTTTTATATTTTAATAAATTTACTTATCTACTTTTATACTATACATCATATTTTATATTTTGCCATTTGCTTTTATGTACTGAATGTCCAAATATGGCCTATGCGCCAATAAACCAGGCAATCTTCATACATAAACAAACATAGACTGTCCAAAAAATTGATACAAGCATTTATTTTCTTTATTATTGCAATTAAGTGTGTGCTCTCAGTTGCAAAGTTTCATCAAACCAAGCACCCAAATGTGTAAAAACACTCAGGCTTCTGTAGTGGTTGAAAAAAATAATGGGTTACAAAAATTAAATTTTCTTACTGCACTAAACAGAAAAAATGTCTATGAGTTAAAATGTTTTTCTTTCATTCATCTACTTTGGGAATGGTTCTCAAACCAAAAAAGAGACCACATTCCCCCCCCCCCCCAATGCAATATGAAATTAAAAATTAAACAAATTTTCAAAGAATTCATAGACAATTTTTAGATGCTCTGGTCTTTTATTAATATTTATAAAACTTCTGAATAAGTTAAAATATATTCAGATACTGAAGAGAAGTGATTTCGTAGAACACACAGTAAAAACAACAATGCACTGAAATAATGTACCAAAGCAATTTATTAAAATTACTTTAATTACACTGAAAGGTAAAAACTTATCCGGGTTTAAGAAAGAAAATTTAACGCTAAAAAATATAATTGATTAGGATGTACTTTACAGAAACAGTAAATTTTAAATACAAATATTTGCACTAAATAAAAAGAAAAATGCCTGAAAATCAAAAACTTTTTAAATGAATACTTATTATTACTTTAAAACTTATTATACCAAAAGATATAGTACATTCTAATATGTAAGAAATTTGAATGTTACTTAAATTCCATAATAAAAAGACTTTTAAAATTAATCCAAAATAAAAGCAATGTTAAAACCGAGAGAAGACACATAATTTTGAGCCATACTATCAGAACACATAGTAATATTTACTTAATATCCCTCATGAATAACAAAAATATTATACGGAAATATCTGCAAAACAGTGAAAAAATCACAGTTTGAAAACAACTATGAGATAAAGAATTTAAAACATAATACAAATTACTTACTTCTTACAGAATCTGTTGACATAATTGGCCAATTAGTTTCCATTCCGTTCTCATGAACAACTGGAAAGAAAATTAATGCAGGTATAAAAAAAATAGCATTTCAAACTGTGTTTAAAGTTGTTACAAAAACAACCATACCATAGATATTATACACAGGATACAATTAGAAAGATGCAAGGACAAAATAAACAGGCAACCAGCAGACATATAACATGTATAGTGTTCCAAAAAAGTGAAAAAAAGCATTTATTTCCTTAACTATTGCAAATAGACATACACTTCCAATTACAAATTTTCATCAAAGGAAGAACCCAAATATGTTAAAATATTCTGGCTTCTGTACAGGTTCAGAATGATGAAAAAAGTTCAATTTTTATATGGCTAGAACAGTGAAAAAACTTCAATGAGTAAAATGTTCTTCGTGTACTCATCTATCTTAGGAATCTTTGATATCTTATCTATCTTAGGAATGGTGGAAAAATACCAGACCATAACATTTCCTCCAAAATTGGTTACCCAATTATCAATAGCAAACTTACAGATATATTACATTTAATGTAGTATCAACAAATTATTGAAGAATAGATATTTCCAATGTATTTTATTTAATTAAAATAAATAATAACAAAAATTACTAAAATTAATTAACAGACATTTTTTATTTATTAAATATATAAATAGTTTTTTTTAAAAAAACATAACATAATTTTGTTGATCAAACAAAATATTTGTTAGATACTTGCAATATTTTTCATTAAATAGTAAGAACTTTTACTTTTTAAAGTCATTACTAAACTTTTAAAGTCAAAATTACTCAGTTTAACATCATAAAAAACTCCTATATACAATTTTATAATGAGGAGAAACTCCAGTGTTTTTATATTGCTATTCAAATTTTGTTCCAAAGTTGGAACAAAATTCAATTTTTTTTTTTCTAACCATGCTAAAAAAAATTTCACTACAAGCATTGCTGTAAATGCAGTGTCAGAAGAAGGTATTTTCGGTGCTTTTTGTAATTTTCAGTATATATTCGTATTTCATAGCTTTCTATTATATATCTGTACCTATGTAGTTTTCCCTTGATTTCCGTAACAACTACGGAAATTCCACAGCTGTGGAGTGTATACCTATAATTTCAATTATAACAAGAAATTAAAAATGAAAACATAAACACATTTTCAAACATATTTATGGCAACTATTCATCTGCTCAAATGTTTTAATATTAATAGTAAAATTTGTTTTGTAAATATAAAACAATTCTGCATATTGAAGAGCAAAGCTTTTCATGTGGACTCTGCAGACACAACAAAATACAGAAATAATGTACAAAAGCTATTTCATAACATGACCTACCTTAATTACTTTAGAAAGCAAAAATTTATTCATTTTTTTAAAAAAATTAATTATTGAAATAGAAGTAACTAAGATATACTTTTTAAACAGAATAGCAAATTTTTAATGAAAATACTAGCATGAAATGAAAGAGAGGGACCTGGAAATCAATAAAATTCTAAAGGAACAAATAATTTAATAAAAAAATATACCAAACTGAACAAAAAAAAAAAAAAAAAAAAGAATTCAATCCTAAGGAGCAAGAAAAATTGGTTGTTAATGAAATTTCACAAGAAGCAGATTTATAAAATTAATGCAAAATAAACACAACCTTACAGCAGAGAAACTATGAAATTTATAATTTTAATTTATCTTAAATTAAAATTATAAATTTCATGGTTTCACACAGTAATTTTCAGTAAAATACTCCTATTATTTAAGGATTTTAAAACAACATCTGGGGTTGGGGATGAAAGGTATATTGCAGATTACCTACCTCTAATAGAATTTGCTGGTTCAATTTTCCAAGTGATTTCAACATCATTTTCAACAGCTAATGGAAAGAGAATTAATACCAAATATAGAAAACAGCAGTAATAAAATATCCAGAAATATTTTTTTTTAATTCTAATGAAAATACTTCCACTAATTGAGAGAAAAGGACTCAAAACCAATAAAATTTAAATTCAACTAATCATGTAATAAAAAATACAGGGTGATCATAAATAAATATCCCAACTTTTCAGGTCCAATAATAGAAATCAAAACAAAATACAGCCTTCTTGTTCATCAAAAATAAAAAAATAAAAATTGAAATCCAATACAGTTAGTTATAAGTGATCAATACAAGTCCCCACAGTAATGTGAAGGATATCGATGAGGTACAATAGCTTATCCCCCAAAAATTTTTACATGTTTGGTGAGACATTTTGAAAAGATGCAGGTACGCATGTTTGGCAATATTCGATCTTTTATTTATTGGGTTACATCAAACAATAGGTGTGTATTACTGCTACAACTGACGATGAAGAACTTAATATATGCATACCTCTAGGCTCTCAAAGCATTACATCAAAGATGCTGAAAAAGTATGTAATGTGCTACTGTATCACTATGATATTCGGATTTTTAGAGGTGCTGACAATGAACATATTATAAATGTGTTGAATTTAAAATTTCAACTATCATGTATATTTTATACAAACTATAAAAATGTACTTTGTTTTGTTTTCTTTTCATAGCTTGCATTTATAATCATTAATATACACTATAAAACATTAACTAACAAGGAAGTTAATATATGTAATATCTCTTAATTTAAATCCTAATTTTTATCTTACACTATCCCATGTTAAATGATTCATTTTAAAATATTCACTTTCATTCCCTGGTCAACTTTTCACTTTTTTATTTAACATACATTTAACATAATTGTTGACTCCATCGTTTCCACCCCAGAAATGAAGGGATAAAAATCTTTAGCACTTGCACATCGTTTTTAAAGATTCCTTGCTAAGACTAAACTGTGGCAAAGAAATCACTATCAGAATCTCAGAGAAAGATCTCTGATGATGGGAAAATTTCAGTCATTTTGCTTTTAGATTGAGATGTAAACAGATGTCATTTTATCCTTGCTTCTCTTTTTCACCCATTATGACTCTTGTGATAAATTAAATTAAAGTTTAAATTCCAAAAGTTTATTCTTTCCAGCCAAACAGCTGAAAAATTATGTCTACATATCTCCTTTTAAATAAAATAGGCCCATTAAAATTTTCACAGTAAGACGAGTTGGGCTTTACCTATAGAATGGAAAACTATTTTAGTTAATTATGTTGATAACTTGATGTTCTGAAAAAAAGGCAAACAAAAACTTTCGGAATATATATATATATATATATATATATATATAAACACACACAATAAATTAGATATGGTGGTTATTGTCTTTTCCATCGTAGCGTTAACTGTTAATTTAATCCATTTAATTATAACAAATCTGTTTTGACTAATGCTAAACCCAGCCACAATTGCAAATCGATCCAAAAAATGATTAATTAATAAATTATAATACAATCAAATTTTCAAAGCAATACATTTTTAGATTAACTTATTATTAGACACAAAACAGTAGGCAAAATCTGAATCAAAACCTATTATGCACAAGAGTTGTTCTTTCAAACTGAAGGAATTTCCCAAATATAGCACTGATATAGCATACTCGAAATTTCGATGCTTAAGAAATCTAAATCTTTCATAGCCTGGTGCATGAGCAGAAAGTGGTTCGTCTCTGTTTTAGACTTATCTGTAAATATTTAATTTTCATTAGTTGCCAATGATGTTTCATTCCACTTCCAGCAAAAATTCATGCCAGCAAATTATGTTTGATAAAAATTACTGATCTATAAAAAAATTTCTAGCTTTAAATTAAATTTCTCTGGCTTTACCATGATTTTTCCTGATCTCCTGTAATTCCCAAACGATTCCCAGTTTTTTTGGGTCAGCTGGCCACCCAGTTACAGTAAGTCCAATTAAAACTGAGAGAAAATATGAATTTCTAGCTTTACCTAAAGGAAAACTAAATACTTTTAAATAAGATATTCCCCACGAACAATAGAAATTTTACAAGAGACAGAGGCAAATGAGGGGACAAATTCTTCTACATCAATTTGAAAAATAATTGATTAATAAAAAATAATACAAATTATTTACCTCTAAGTGAACTTGCTGGCATACTCTGAGTACTGGTTCCCATGCCATTTTCAAAATCTGATGGGGGAAAAATTTATACCAGTATAGAAAACAACATTTTTTTTTTTTTTTTTTTTTTTTAAATGCTGGGGATGAAGTTTCAACAAAAATATTCATTCCACACATCATTTACATAACATGCCATTATAAAAATGTGAGGAGAAAAATAACAACAAACAGGCAAGCAGTATACATTTAGCTTATACACAAAGCCACAAAATAGTAGAACAAACATTTATTTCCTTAAACATTGCAATTAGAAACATCCGTGCAACAGAAACATTTCAAAAAATAACGTGAAAATAGCCTGGCTTCTGCAGAGAATAAGGATAAAAGGTTAGAAAAATCGAATTTTTATACGATCCCTCATTGCAAAGAAAATGTTAATGAGTAAAATGTTTATCACCACATTCATCTACCATAGGAATGCTTGTCTACCAAGAAGAAAAATTCCAGACTGTATGATTTCTAATGCAACATGATTTGAAAAATAAAACATTAATGCATTTTCAAAGAATCTTATGACCAAATTTAACTGCTTCAATGTTTTATTATTACTTATAAAATTTTAGAAAAATGTAAAGACTTTTGAATTCTGAAGAACAATGCTTTTTTAGACATGTTGTAAAACCTGCAAAGTACAAAAATAATGCACCAAATCAACTTCCTAAATACATCTTAATCACATTTGAAAGAAGAAAAAAAAAATAGTTTAAGAAAGAAAAAGATTAAAACATTAAGTAAGATATAATTTTGAGAAATAGAAAATATCTAAAGTTAATACTACAATGCACCGAATGAAAAGGGCCATTAATCAATAAAATTTAAACAGAATCAATTATGCAATAAAAAATAGATTTTCTTATACAAATAAACATTGAACCACACTTCAAGGTGCAAACAAAATTGGTTATTACTGAAATTCCATAATAACCAGAAATTATTACATTCAATAAAAATAAAAGTAATCTTAAAAATGAGAAAAGCCATGTAATTTCTATCTTCATGGCATGAAAAATACAGAAGTTTTAAATCAAACATTCCCCCATGGATAATAGAAATACTTCAAGAGAACATCTGCAAACGAGCGAATCAATTTTGAAGGAAAAATTTCTTATTTAAAACATAGACAAACAAATAAACAAAAAAAAAGCTAATGAATCAAATATTTAAAAAACTAATACAAATTATTTACTTCCTATTTCAGCTATAGATTGTGAACCAGAATCCAATTCATCTTCGAATATCGCTGGAAAGAGAATTTATACTAAGTATAAAAAACAGCATTTCTTAAAGCTGCGTATATGAAGTTGTTACAAAAAAAATTATTCCATAGATATTATTGTACAGTATGGCACTAAAAAATTGTGAGGAGAAAAAAAGAAGACATCAATACATATAATATTTACAGGGTGTCTCTATAAAGTGGAACAAGCATTTATTTCCTTAATTATGGCATTGAGGTATATACTTCCAATTGTAAATTGTCATTAAATAAAACACCCAAATATGTACAAATAATCTGGCTTCTGTAGAGAATGTGAATAGAAGGTAACAAAAATCTTTAATTACACTCAAACAACAAAAAAAATGTCAATGAGTAAAAGATTTTTCATACACTCCTTTGTCTTGGGAATGGTTCACATATTAAAACGAGAAGTATCAGATCATATTTCTTTAACTGCAACACAAAGTGAAACATAAAACATCAAGTCATTTTGAATAATTTTATGTCCACTTTTAACTGCTTGGTTTTTTTTTATGTATTTACTAAAAAAAAAATGCTTGAAAAATTTAAAGATTTTTTTAATACTGAAGCATATTGCTTTTTATACGCAACTCAATAAAAAATGCAAAATACAGAAATAATGTACTAAATCAATTTAATAAAATCACCTTAACTATAATTGAAAGAAAAAGCTTATCAGAGTTTAAGAAAGATTAATTGATTAATTAAGAGGTAATTTTCAGAAATAGAAAATTTCTAATGAAACTTCCATGAATAGAGAAAGACTTGGAAATCAATAAAATTTAAACTGATACATACAATAAAATTTAAACAGCCCCAAGATAGACCAAAAAAGAAAATCAGTGAGAAATGAAAAATAATAATTGAAAGTTTAAATTCAACAAAGTTATAAGTACTCCATGTGAGCCCCAGTAGAAATGCAAAGCATATCAAAGAGATACGATAACTTATCCCACACTTTTTCAGCACTTTCAAAGAGTGCAGACATCCATGTTTTAAGTTTGTCAACATCATTTTTTAGCTGTAAAACAAGCATATACTTTTTGATGTAGACCAAAAAAAAAAATCATATATTACCAAACATTTTCATATTTCCAACCTTTCAAAACTTCTCACAATGCAGGCAGATTTTTTTTTTTTTTTTTTTTTTGCTCCATTCATAGTGAAATTTTTGAAAGTATGCATATATGCGTGTTTAGCAACATTTCATTACTTTTTTTTTTCATTATTCGGATACATCAAACAACAGGAGTTTGATTCACTGCTATCAACTTACATTAATAAACTTAACCCATTAACTGCCTTATTTTATTTATTTTTTTTTTTTTCCTTTTTCTTTTTTGCTGGATAAATTATATATATTTGCACAAAAAGTTCTATTAAAATATAATTACATTCAGATTAAGTTTTCTTCTGAAAATAAAATTATAATCGATGTTTAGATGTTAAATCCAGCCTCATCTTTTATTTCAATTAGCAACATTATTTTCAGCAATAATTAATACAAAGAAACTCTGAAAATTTGAATTAAGAGCAAACTGAATAGAATCAATAAAAGGTTAACAAACATTAAAGATTCAAATAATTGGTAAATTCGACAAAAATGGGTTTACAAAATTATTTTCACAAGACACCAGGCAAAAAAAATTGATGCCAATTATACAAAAACTACAATCAATTACGCATTAGTTCAGAAAAATTTATTAAGACTAGATAATGCTGACAGACTTTTAGCAGAATAATTTTAAATTTAAATGTAATTTTTTAAAAAATATATATAATTAGATAACTTTAATGTCTTAAAAAATTATATTTTTTTTATATGAACAATTTAAAAAAATTTACACATAAAAAGTAACTGATTACTTCCCGCCCCTAATTTTTAAAATACTCAACTCAAATTTTAACATTAAAATAAAAATCTGACACTGTTACTTTGTATAGATAAATCAGATTAAATTATTTAATAAATTAAATTATTTTAATGCTATCTTTATATAAAAAATAGATTATATAAGACATTTTCTATTCAAATAGATATTTATATGAATAGAAATAATAACATAGAAAGAAGGACACGATTATTACAGTTAATTAGATAGGTAAGTCAAAATATTTTATTACAGCTAATTTTACATTTTCTAAAAATGCTTCTCATTTCAATTACAAAAGCCCCCTGCCCACCATCTTTGAATGTAGTTAAAACTAGCTAGAAGTAAAAACTCCTTTGTTTCATCAACTTTTCACAACAGTTCTTTCATTTCTACAGTGTACAGTATAAGTGGATTGCTGAATATATTCAAGAGAAAGTCGGCAGCGTTAATTTTCTATGGAGGATAACTTACAACTGCTGTACACGATACTTTCCGCTTTCAGGTGTTTTTATCAGAACTGAATTCCAAAAATATGTACTAACTATGAATTTGTTTTTTTTGTTCTAAAAAAATGGGTTTACAAAGGGGAGTGGTAAGAATTTTTTGATGGAATGCGAGTGCAAGTATTTTTCTGAAGCCTTAAAAGAGGACGAAATCCATCAAAATACTATAGAAGGTCAGATTTGAAAGGTGTTAAAGGAAAAATCTTTCTATTTATCACAGTTAATACAAGCCTTCCAAGGCCATCAAAGTAAATCAGAAGCAACAAATGGCAACCAAATTCATATCAGAATGCCGAAAAACATTGCATAAGGTGCAAAAATAAATTTTGTGCCATAATATTCCTTAACGTTATATGGGAAATACAATAAAACTTTCATTATTAAATTGAATTTCTAATTAAAATTTTGCAAAATCCATCCTTAGTGAGCCTCTAACATCCAAAAAGTAATTGCTCACTAAATTTCACGTCCCTTATTTCAGTGATGCTCTGTATTGGTCAGGCAAAAAAATTTCGTTGGGGAACCAAATGAAATCATGTAAAAGTTACAAAAAGAGGGAAAAAAACTTTTTAAAAATGATATAATCTGAATCAAAGGTTTTTTTAAACTTTCTTTCATTTCTTTTAAATTTTAAATAACAAAAATAACAGAATCTTTTTAAAAATAAAAAAATTAACATTTGACCAGATTGATGCAACAAATGATAAATTTCAAAGGAATCGTGACATTTCAAAAAGTACAACAAAAAAAATTTTTAACTTAATCTTCAAATTAAAATTTCATCTCACTGGATTTTACACAGTTGACTCAAGTAATTACAATCGCATTAAATAATTGTACAGTAAAATCTCTTACGTAGTCATTCAAAAGATTCCTCAAAACAATATATTAATGAAAATGTTCAATGAGACTTCATGATAATCAGAATAAAAGGAGTTAAATATCATAACTATCTTTCTTGTATGCTTTTTCTCCCATCTCTGATGTAACTATTTCTTTTACGCACCATAATATATTCTTATATTTCGTCAAATGGAACTAATCTGCATAGTCTTTAAGAATACATAGAGAGTTGAACAAAAAATTACCAGACAGAACCAAAATAAATTATTCGCTATTTAGAACACAATGTAAAAGGAGTTCAAACGTTTTTCCAGTTGCAATTCAGGTATTTCGTATTTCACTCTTTAGGAATGACCATTCCAAATATTTCAATATACATCGGTCCCCATTGTTGAAAAAAAGGAGATAAAAAAGTTAATTAAGCATTTTCTTAACATGGGTTGAAACTCTTGCATCTCTTCACCAAATGCTTCTCTTTCATCGTTTTTTGTTTTTTTTTATATATCCAGCAAAGATTTACGACTGTTTACGATTTATAGTATTCATCAACTGTAGAAACAAAAAGGAAAATCCTCTTTGCACTCCTTGAGAAAATTAAGCACTTTTAAGGATTTTTTTTCCCCAAAATTAAGCACTTTTAAGGTTCTTAAAAATGATTTTCAAATTTAAGAACTTTCTAAGGACTTTTCAAGACACTATGCACCCTGAAAAGACGAAGAACATAACAGAACATTACTATGCCCTCTAAATTATATATTTATGAATGAAATTTCATTACATTATTAAAACAACAAATATAATGTTTCAAATGTCACATTTCTGTTCTTCAACTTACAAATGAATTTTAAATTTGCTTGATGTACAGAAATGAAGCCCAAAATACACACTTTCTACTACACAAAATATTGATAAAAATATATGGAATTTTTAAAATAATTGTCACACATAACAAGAATATTTTTGGCATACATAAAATCCCAAAATCCCTAAATAGGGATTGTGGTAGCCAATAAGTTAAGACATGCATATCTGTAAGGTTTCAAATTATCACACGAAAGATGCTCAAAAAGTTTGGGATTAACTATCAAATTGCCTTGATATTATTCATATTTTTGAAGGGGGCTTACAACAAACACTTATAAATGCTTTGAATTTAAACTTTTAAATGCTATTGGTAATATCTGGATGAATAACGCAGTTGTACTCTGTTTTTTTCCTTTTAATACCTTTGAAAAGTAGGGAGGATACTCACTCATTATCATCTTGTACACTGTAAAAATTATTGTACTAACCATAAAATTAAATTCCTGAGAGGATGCAAAATTGCTTGTTAGTAAAATTTTACAATAAGCAGATTCATAAAATTTTAAATAATGGTCATTGTTGAAACTGAGAGAAGACATGTAAGCTTTATTAAAACATAAACAAAGTAATATTAAATAAAATATACCACCATCCAAAACAGAAATTTTATAAGTAATTCATATATAAAAAAAAGTATTTCAAAGATAAAACAAATTATTTACCTCCTAAAGTATTTGAGGCTATGGATTCTATGGTTCCATAATTGTTCTCCACAATTCCTAAAAAAAGAATTTATACTAAATATAGAGAACAATGTCCTTAATGTTGAGGATTAAGTTTCAAGAAAAGCATCTATTCCACACAAAATACACACAGAAAACCATTTAAAAATGCAAGGAGAAAAGAAAAGCAGACAAGCAGCATATATTTAACTTATACACAAAGAATCAAAATATTGCATCAAGCATTTATTTCTTCAAATATTGCAATTAGGCATTTTTCGAATTGAAAAATTTCGCTATATCCAGCGGCTTCTGTAGAAGATGAGGAGGAAAGTTTTAGGAAAATAAAATTTTACCCCCGCAGAAGAAAAAAAAATAACACTTTATTTTTCTCTAATGCAACAACTCAAAAATTAAACATCAGTACATATTCAAAGAATTTTATGACCATTTTTATCTGATCCAGTGCTTTATTCTTATGGACAAAATTTCTATAAAATGTAGATTTTTGCATTCCTAAAAGCAGTTCTTTTTACATACATTCGTTAGAAACTGTAAAGTAGTAACGTTCCACAGAAATTTAACATCTCCTCCACTACATTTGGAAGGAAAAACTTACAGTTTCAGAAAGATCGATTAAAATGCCAATTTTAGAAATAGAAAATTTCTCATAAAAATATTTTTATGAAAAGAGAAAAGGACTAAATCAATAAAATATAAATTGAACTAATAATGCAATAAAAAAAATACAAGGTGATAATAAATTAATACTCGAACTTTGCAGGTATCTTGAAACTAAACTAAATGCTGTCTTGTTATACATCAGAAATCAAACACAACTGAAAGTTTAAATTCAAATTTATAGGCGAGTTCCCCAGAAATTTGAGGAATATGAAAGGAGTGCAATAACTAATCCAAAAATTTTTTCTGCATACAGATGCACAGGTTTATTATTTATTTTTTTATTGTTCTTTTTAATGCACAAACAGAACATCAAACAGGAGGTGTTCATCTCACCAATACCAATTGATGCTCACAAATTAAAAGCAGCACATCAAAAATAGGATGAGCAATTGTATTGCTTTGACATCATTTGAGTTTTTGTTAGAGTTTACAATGAACACTTATAACTATATAATTTTTAAACTTTCAACTGTTATTTCCATTTTTCAATGAAGAATAATGTCATACTATTTTTTTTTTTTAATAGCCGTGCAAAGTAAGGATATTCAAAAATAATCTCCCTGTACATCGTAAAGCATATTATATTAAAAACCTTACAATTATCCTAGGAGGAAGCAAAATTACTTACAATTGAAATTTTACAAGCAGATTCATAAAATTATTTAAAAATTAGGACAATGAACTGAGAAGTCAAGAAATTTTTAGCTTTACTTAAAGGAAAATAAAGCACTTTAAAATTAAATATTATTTGTGAATAATAGAAATTTTATAACAGGCAACTGCACAATTGAGAAAAGCTAATCACGCAATAATTTGAAAAATAAATGATAGACAAAAATATATATATATTTAAAAAATAATATTAATTGTTTACCTTCTAAAGAATTTGATGGCATGAATTGCATACTGGTATCCATAGGATTTGGGAATATTTCTGGAAGAAATTTATACAAAATACAGAAAACAATTTTTTAATGTTCAGGACGAAGTTCCCACAAAATAAATTTATTACAAACATAGTATATATAATAGTACACCATTAAAAGAATGTGGAGAAGGGAGGGGACAGGCAAGCACTATATATTTAAGATGTGGAGAATATCTCAAAAAAGTGGAAAGAACATTTATCTACTTAAATACTCAAACTTGGCACAATCTTGCAATTATGAAATTTCATAAAATAAAATACAAGAATTTGGGAAAATAACATGGCTTCTACAGAGGATAGGGATAAGGAATCAAACTTTTACATAGCAACCAAAATATTTCAATGAGTGAAATTTTTTTTCAAACACTCCACGGTCTTCGGAATATTTCACATATCAAAACGAAAAATACCAGACCATATTTCTTCTACTGCAACATAAAATGAAACATAAAAAATCAATCTGTTTTGAAGAATTTTATGTCCACATTTATTTACTTGAAATTCTTCTTTTTACTTGCAAAAATGTTCTAAAAATTAAAAGTTTTTTATTCTAAAGAGCAGTTCTCTTTATGTACAATTTGCAAAAGTTGCTAAGTACAGAAATGATGTACCATAGAGATTTCATTAAGGTCAACTTAACTATGTATGAAAGAAAAAAAAACTTAGCAAATTTTAAGAAATACAAAATTTCTAAAGAAACTACTCTCATGAAATATGAGAAAAAGATCTGAGAAAATTTCTCATGGAACTTAATAGTGGAAAAAAAAATCAGTGTGATTATATATGAATATCCTAAATTTGCAGGTCTGTTAAAAGAAAAAAAAACAAGACTTATTGTTCATCGTATATCAAAAATAACAATTGAAAGTTTCAATTCAATGTGACAAATAAACAATGAAAAAAGTCAATGAGTAAAAGGTTTTGCTCACACTGATCTATCATAGGAATGGTTCTCATGCCTATATTATTGCATGCATATATTATAATGCAACAACTTTACATTTCTCAAATGTAACATGAACTCAAAAATAAAACAGGGCATATTCAAAGAATTTTATAACCAATTTTAATTGATCAAGTATGTTTTATTTTTTCCTATAACATTTGGAAGATTTTTTCATTATGAATAGAAATTCACTATATGAAAAAAGTTGTAAAGTACAGAAATAATGTACCACAGCTATTTACTAAAACTACCTTAATTACAAAAAAAAAAAAAAAAAAAAAAAATCTATCAGTAGTAGAGAATCATTAGAAACATGAAAAGATTAATTAAGATGTAAGTTTCAGAAACGGAAAATTTCCAATGAAACTACTATCAAGAATTGAGAGAAAAAAAAACCTTGAAATCAAAACTGAAATTCAACCAATAGTGTATTAAAAAATACAAGATGCTTATAAATGAATATTCTAATTTTGAATGTCTGTTAAAAGAAAAATAAAATACAGCCCTGTTCTGCAACAGACATCAAAAATAACAGTTGAAAATTTAAATTCAACACAGTTATAATTGTTAGTGTGAATACCTCCAAAAATGTGATGAATATCAAAGCAATACATTAAGACATTCCCAAATTTTTTGGAAAATTTGAAAGAATGCAAATAGAGGTGTTTGACTATATTTGATTTTCTTTTTATTAAGCAACATCAAACAACATGCGTTTGTTTCACCTCTACCAACTCAAGCTGACAAGCTTCAGATATCCATATCTGCAAAGTTTTCAAAGTAAAGCATCAAAGAATTATGGGATGAGCTTTAATATCGATATAATATTGCTCATAATTTTGGAGAGGCAAAAACTGAATAAAAATAAATAAATTTCAACTGTTATTTGTAATTTCTGACAGATAAAAAGGCTGTACTTTTGCTATTAATAGCTTTGCAAAGGAGTTATGTTCATTTATAATCTCCCTATATGGTGTAAAACATACTAACAACCATAGAATTAAAACTCCCAGGAGGAAACAAAATTGTTTGAATATGATATTACACAATAAGCAGATTCATAAAATTATTTAAAAATAAAGTCAATGTTAAAACTGTGGGAAGTCATGTAATTTTTAGCTTTACTTAAAAAGAAAACACAGCAATATTAAAAAAAATATTGGCCATGAACAAAAGAAATTTATAAAGGATGATGGCAAAAGAGTGAAGAACTTATGCAACAATTTCGAAAAACAACTGATAGATGAAAAATATATATATAAATTATTTACCTCCTATGGAATTTGCCGATATAGGCTGTAAATTCGTTTCGGCGCCGACCTCGAAAATTTCTGGAAAGAGAGTTTATACAAAATATAAAAAACTATATTTCCTAAAGTTGGTGATAAAATTTTAACAAAAACATTATTTCCACATATAGTATATACAGCATGCCAATGAAAAAATAGGAAGAGAAAAACCGACAAGCAATTTATCTTATACAGAATGTCAAAAAAAAAAAAAAAATGGAACAAGCATTTATTTCCTTAAAAATTCCAATTAGGCTCATCTTTGCAAATGAAAAATTTAATCAAATAAAGTACATTAAAGCATGAAAACCCCCCTGGATAATAAAGATAAAATATAGGAAAAATAGAATTTTCACATGCCTCTCACAGAGAAAAAAAATTTCAATGAGTAAAATGTTTGCCCTACAATGATCCATCGTGGGAAAGTTCACATGTCAAAAACGAAAAACACAGGAAATATTCTTTTTAATGCAACATGAATTCAAACACAAAAAATGACAGCATTTTCAAACAATTTTGTGGTCACTTTTAACTGCTCCAGTGTATCATTATAACTTGCAAAATTTTTGGAAAATTTAAAGACTTTTGCATTCTGAAGAGCTCTTTCATGTATACTCTGCAAGGGCTGCAAAGTACAGAAATAACTTACAACAGCACTTTTAATAAAATCACTTTAATTACATCTGAAAGTAAAAACTTAGAAAGAATAGAAACATTAAAATACTAATTTAGATATCAATTTTAAAAATGGAAAATTTTTAATACAACTACTTTGATGAATAGAGAATACGATTTGGAAATGAATAAAATTTAAATCAAATTAATTAAGCAATAAAAAATAGATTTTATAACTTCTTATATTAATAAACATAGAATTACACTTGAAGGAGCAAGAAAATTTGAATTTTACTGAAATTCTAAAATCATCCGATTTATTAAACTCATTTCAAGCAGAAGCCACCTTAAAACTGAGATTTACCATGTAATCTCTAACTATACAAAAACAGTATTTTTGAATAAAATATTCCTAACTGATAATTAAAATACAGCAAGAGAACATCTACAGATAAGAAAAAGAGAAAAAATTTGAAGGTAAATTTCAATAAAATCTTCAATTACTTCCAAGAAAGAGAATTTATATCAAGTATAGAAAACAGCATTCACAACGGTTGCAATTGAAATTGCTACAAAAACATCCATTCCACAGATAGTATATACAGTAAGGCAATAAAAAAATTGCAAAGAGAAAAAAGCAGGCAAGTAGAATAGGTAATTATAGGATTTCCCTTGAAATGAAAAATAAACATTTATTTCCCTAGTTAATGCAAGAAACTTGTGCTTGAAACTGCAAATCTTTATTAAAAATGTACCGAAATTTACAAAAATGTTCTGTCTTCTGTAGAGGATGAGAATAAAAAATTTAAAGACTGAAATAACGACAAGATGTCAGAGTAAAATCTTTTTCTTATACTCCTTTGTCTTGGGAATGGTTCATGAGCTAAAACAAAAAATACCAAACCATTTTTCTTCCACTACAATATAAAATGAAAAATAAAACATCGCTGCATTTTGAAGAATTTTTTCATCTTTAATTACTGAAATTTTTTATTAATAATTATAACATTTTAGAAAAACTGAAACATTTTTCAATGCTTAAGAGCATTGCTTTTTATATACACTCTGCAAAACCTGCTAAGTAAAGAAATACCATACAAAAAACAATATTCAAATATAAATTAGGTTATTTATATTTGAATGAATAAACTGTCAACTAGAAAGCAATAAACTATTAGGTTAAAAAAGAATGGACACATTGAAAGATCGATTAAGAATTAATTTTCAGAAACAAAAGATTTCTAACGAACCTGCTATTGAAGATACAGATATGGTATGACAAGTAATCCTCAATCCCCCCCCCCCACTCCATGAAGAAGTTTTGAAGTAAGAAGTTTTGAAAGGATGCAAATATGCATGTTTGGCAATATAGTTATTTTTATTTATTTATTTTTTGTCTTGTTTGTTTGTTTCTTACTGAGCTAGATGATAAAGCAGGTATTTGTTTTACTGCTACCAAATAAAGTTTCAAAAAATACTAAATAACTTTGCAAAGATATGCATATCTAGACATGTAGACATTATAGAGATGTAGGGTTTCAATGAAGGATACTCAAAAAGTTTGAGATTAACTATTATATCATACTGCCTTGATATTGTTCATATTTTTGAAGGAGCTTACAATAGTGTGATGTGTTGTAATATGTTGATGCGTGAAATGTGTTGAATTTAAACTTTTGACTTTTATTTGTAATTTTAGATGAACAAACTTGTAATTTGTTTTAATAGCCATGCACATGGGACACATTCATATATAATCACTCTGTACACTGAACCTAGGAATAATAACCTAGGAATTAAACTCCTAGGAGGAAGAAAAATTGCTTGCAGCTGACATTTTACTACAAGCAGATTCATAAAACTATTTCAAAATAAGACAAATACTAAAAACTGAGTGAAGATATGTAATTTCTTCCCAGTTTAAAGGTAAACAAAGTAATTTTCAATAAAATAGTCCCTATGAACAGTAGAAATTTTATATGAGAGGATGGGAAAAAAAAAACTATTCATGTAACAATTGGAAAAATAACTCATAGATAGAGAAGTATTTGAAAACTATAAAATATTTACCTCCTAAAGAATTTGAAGGTACAGGCTGCATATTGGTTTGCCAATTATTTTCAAAAATTCCTACAAAAAGAATATATACCAAATATAGATAACATTTTAAATCCTAGGGATGAAGTTTTGACAAAAATATTATTTCCACACACAACATACAGAGCAGGCTAAAAATATAAATACATATGGAAAAAACAAGCAAGCAGTATATACTTAAATTAATCATAATGTCACAAAAAAGTGGATCAAACATTTATATTCTTAAATATTCCAAATAAGCACATCTTCGCAATTGAAAAATTTCATCAAATTAAAAACAAATGCGTGAAAATATCCTGGCTTCTGCAGAGGATAACGGTGAAAGATTATAAAAATCCAATCTTTATAATGCACCCAACTTTGAAAAAATGTTTATCAATATAATGTTTTTTCCTTACATTGCTTTATCATAGGAATGGTTCTTATACCAAAAAGAAAAATACCAGATTACATATTTTCTACTGCACTATACATTCAAATATAAAATTACATAGCATTTTCAAAGAATTCTATGAGCAATTAGAACTATTCTAGTGTTTTATTATCACTTAAAAAATTATTGAAAAATTTAAAGATTTCTGTATTCAATAAAGCAAAGTTCTTTAGGTAAACTCTGTAAAAACTTCTAAGTACAGAAATAATGCACCACAGTGATTTACTAAAATTACCTTAGTTGAATTCGAAAGCAAAAATTTATCAGAGTTGAAGAAAAAATAGAAATTTCTAAATTAAGAGAAATGCATGTGGAAATCAATCAAATTTAAATAAAAACTAGTAAAAGCAAAAAATACAAGGTAATAAATAATTATTCCAAATTTGAAAGTCTAACAAAATTTTAAAAATAAAAAAAAACAGGTTTTACATTCAATTGTTATAAATGTTCAATGTCAGTTTACATTCAATTGTTATAAATGTTCAATGTCAGTCCTTCCAGAAAAGAAATGGATATCATAGCAGTACTGATTAGTCATCCCCAAATTTTTTCTGCATTCTTAGAAGTTTTGAAAGGATGCAGATATACATGTTTAGCAACATCTGTTTTATTATTATTATTAGGTTAATACTGAGCTACATGAAACAGCAGGTCTTTGTTTCACCACTACCGAGTGACAATGATTAACTTAAAACAAGAAAATCCGCAGGCTGTCAAAATTTCACATCAAAGACACTAAAAAAGTATCCCATGGGCTATCATATCACCTTGATATTGTTCGCATTTCTGGAAGGTCTTACAAAGAACACATATAAATGTTCATCTGTTATTTGGAACTTCTAACAAACAACAAGGTTGTACTTTGTTTTATTGTACCTTGCAAAATAAGGACAATCATTTATAATCAACCAGTACCTTGTAAAAAATATTATACTAACAAGCATAGAATTAAACTCGGAGGAAGTAAAATTGTAACTCAAATTTGACAGGATTTTTATGAGGATACATAAAAATTTATTTCAAAATAAGACAAATATTAAAACTGAGAGAAACCATGTAATTTCAGGGTTTACTTAAAGGGAAACACAGCAATATTAAAAATAATTCCCATGCACAACAGAAATTTATAAGAGGTAATACTAGTTTCATGTAACAATTTGAAAAATAATTAATAAAAAGAAAAATAATACAAATTATTTACCTCCTGTAAAATTTTCTGGCAATGTTGGTAAATACGTCACAATGCAAGTATCCAAAATTTCTGGAAAGAGAATTTATACCAAATATAAAGAACATTTCTACATGTTGGGTGCATTTGTAATTAACTCCAAAGATAGTACATATAGTATGCATGGAGGAAGAGGTGGGGGGGGGAGGCTGGAAGTACATATTTAACTCATACAGAATGTCTAAAAAAAAGTGGAACAATTCTTTAAATATTTCAATCAGACATAGTCCTGCAATTGATAAGTTTCACCAAATAAAGTAAACAAATGTATGGAAATACTTTGACTTTTGTAGAGGATAAGGAGAAAAGGTTATAAAAAAAATTTACACAACTTGCAGAGTGGAAAGAAAGAAGGAAAAAAACACGTCAATCAGTAAAATGTTTTAATCACATTGAACTATTGTGGGAATGGTTAATTTATGAAAAAGAATGTTTCTTAAAATAAAACATTAATTCAAAAATAAAATATCAAAGCATTTTCAAAGAATTTTATGCTTACTTTTAAATATTCCAGCTACAAATACCAGTAACAGGAATATACTGTATAAACTAAAAGGAAGTGGCATTCATCAAAAGAAATTATTCAGTGACAGTAAAATTACATTAATCTTTAGCTCACCGAACAGTAAAAAATCACCTACACATAGGCAGAATGATCAGCCAATTTATATTATACAAATGAAAGTGGAAATTTGGTCCAGACTAAAGTTTTCTTTATTATATATTTCTATTAAAAAAGATGGAATGAAAATTCTGTAAATTTTTGTTAGTTTCATATACTCCTTATTTTCAGTTGCAGAAAGCTTCCATACTAATGCCCAAGCACTATGAGGAGTTCATTTTGTCTAAATAGGGATGTAATATAAATATTTTCTCTCCCATCTTTCATTCCACTCAACTATATAGTAAATTTTGATTACCAAGGGAAATATAAAGAGTAGCAACCACGGGGAAACCGTAAAATGAACTAGCTAAACTAAACAAATACACAATTTTTCTAAGTAAAACAGTGCAGATCAAAATGACAAGGAGAGGAAAAAGGGAAGGGGATAAAAAGTGCTGCATCTACATAAAATTTAATTTTAACTAGTATTGTGGTAAAAAAATACATTTACAAACTTACACTAAAAATCATAAAATAAAAATCTAATAACAAAACAAAATTGGTTGATGATTAATTGGTAATAAGGGCATAATAAAATTACTTCAAAATTAAAGCAAAGTTAAAACAGCGAGAAGCCACAATAATTCTAGCTTTACTTTAAGAAACATGGAGCAATTCAAATAAAATATTCTCAATTTATAGCGGAAATATTATATTTTGAAAATGGTAAAAAAGAGACAAAAAATTTCACGTTATAATTTGGATGAAAAAAATGCCAAATAGAAAAGTTTTTAAAAACTAATTATTTACCTGATAAAGAACTCCCTTGCAACACTTCCAAAGTAGATTGCATCTCAGTTCCATATTCTGCTGGAAAGAGAATTTCAAGACAAATAAAGCATATCTTAAAGTTAGGGATGAAGATATAAGATCATTCATTCCACAGTTAGTAAGTATTCAGAAGTGCACTAAAAAATTATTCAAAAAAAAAAAAAAAAAGCAGGCAAGTAGCATATAAATAACAAACAATCTAGTTCCTCTAAAATGGAACAAGCATTTATTCATTAAATTATTGCAATTAGACACATACTTTCAAATAGAAATTTTCATCAAATATCCAATAAAAAAAAAAAAGAATTGAAACACCCTACGTTCCTACAGAGATTGAAAAGAAATGGTTTCTAAATTAAATATTTACATGAACACAACAGCAAAAAAAAAAAAAAAAGTCAATAAGAAAAATGTTTTTACACTTGCAATCTGCGAAAAAGTTCTTAAAACAAAAAGATAAATGATATACCATATTTTTTCTAAGTCAATATGAAGTCGAAAACAAAATCAAAACATTTATAAAGAATTTTCTGACAAAAATTAAAGAAATTGAAAAAAAATTTCATGCAGAAAATTGATTCTCTTTAAGTAAAAGATGCAATATGTCAAAGCAGCTAAGTAGAGAAATAAATCACAAAAAAAATTTATTAAAATCATAATAATTACATTAGAAAGCAAAAATTTATCAAAGCTAATGAAAGAAAAGAAAAAGAAAAATATTAACTATCAAGTAATTTTCAGAAATACCAGAAAATTTCTATTCAAAATACTTACCTGAATTAAGTAAAAAAAGGTCTGAAAATCAATACAAGTTAAATTCAACTATTAGTATTCT
This sequence comes from Argiope bruennichi, assembly GCF_947563725.1. Classification (NCBI taxonomy): domain Eukaryota; kingdom Metazoa; phylum Arthropoda; class Arachnida; order Araneae; family Araneidae; genus Argiope; species Argiope bruennichi. The sequence goes on along the minus strand of NC_079162.1, from coordinate 42,440,392 downwards.
AAAAATATACATTTTAAAATGTATAAAAACTTTAAAAAAAAAAACTGTCCCAGAAGAAATCCAAATTGTGCATAAGTATAATTCTATTAAAAGGATAATCAAATTACTTCAAAATAAAAGCAATGTTAAAACTGCAAGAAGACACGTAAATTCTAGCTTTTCTTTAAGAAACATGCAGCAATTCAAATAAAATGATTTCCATTAATAATGGAATTAAAGTATTATAATTATATTTTCCTAATGGTAAAATAGAGAAAAAAATTTGACATTAAAATTTGGATAAAAAAATGCCAAATACAAAAGTATTTAAAAAGAAATTATTTACCTGATAAGGAACTGCTTGGCAATGTTTCCAAACTAGATTCCATCTCAGTTTCAAATTCCACTGGAAAGAAAATTAAAGCCAAGTATAGAAAATAGCATATATTAAAGTTAGGAATGAAGATATAAAAACATTCAATCCACAGTTAGTAAGTACTGAGAAGTGCACTACAGGCAAGTAGTATATAAAAAATATATACAAACTACTCCCTCTAAAATTGAACAAACATTTATTCGTTTAATTATTGCAATTAGGTACAAACTTTCAAATGGAAATTTTCATCAAATATCCTATAAAGAAAAAACTGAAATACCCTACGGTCCCATAGATATTAAAAAGAAATGGCTACTAAATTTAACATTTACATGGACACAATAGCAAAAAAAAAAAAAAAAAAAAATGTCAATGAGAAAAATGTTTTATTACACTTGCCACCTAGTGAAACAATTCTTTATAACAAAAAGAAAAATGATATACCATATATTTTCAAGCAATATGAAGTCAAAAACAAAATCAGTACATTTATAAAGAATTATATGATAAATGGTTGACTTTTTATAATTTATAAAAGTTTAAAAAATTTAAAACATTTTTCATGCAGAAAATTGATTCTCTTTAAATAAAAGCTGCAATCTGTCAAAGCAACTAAGTAGAGAAATAAATCACAAAAGAAATTTATTAAAATCATGACAATTACATTAAAAAGCAAAAATTTATCAAACCCAATGAAAGAAAAATAAAATTAACTATCATGTAATTTTCAGAAATAACAGGAAATTTCTATTGAAAATACCTGAATTTAGTGAAAAAAGGTATGCATACCACTATAAGTTAAGCTAAACAATTAGTATCCTAAAAATATACATTTTAAAATGTATAAAACTAAAAGGCCATGAAAAAAAATTGTCCCAGAAACAAGCCAAACTGCAGATTAGTATAATTCTATTAAATGGATGGTAAAATTTCTTCAAATTAAAAGCAAAGTTAAAACTGCGAGCAGCCACATAAATTCTATCTTTGCTTTAAGACGCACACAACAATTCAAACAAAATATTTTCCATTAATAATGGAAATAAAGTAGACTCCCGATTATCCTCGCCTGCTGCACTAAGGTTTCCCCCCCCCTTGCTTCCAAGCAAAGAGAAAATTCTTCCGAAGCAAGAAGCAAACACAAATGACTGATTTCTTCAAAAAGGTGTAGTTTTACAGTTATGCTTTTGTAATTACATAATACATTACAGTATAAAAACAGTACATGTGAATTAATTTTTCTGTGTATCCTTGACGCCTCTCGTAAGTACAAAGCACTTTTCTGTTTTCATTAACAAAATGCATTTTAGGTTAGTATTGAGTAATATACTAAAATATTAAGAGTTAGTTAAACATTTCCTGCTGTTTATTTTACGCTTTATTGTATATAAAACGATTTTTCAAAGTTAGAATGACTTTCTCTTTTGCTATACCTGTTTTTAGCTTTTTTCGGATTATCCGCGATTTTTGTTATCCGCGGGGACCGCGCCACCCAATTCCGCGGATAATAGCACGTGTACAGTATTATAATTATATTTTGCCAATGGTAAAATAGGGATAAAAATGTCACATAATAATTTGGATAAAAAATGCCAAATATAAAAGTATTTAAAGACTAATTATTTACCTGATAAGGAACTGCTTGGCAATGCTTCCAAACTAGATCCCATTTCAGTTTGATATTCCTCTGGAAAAGAATTAAAGCCAAGTATATAAAATAGCATATATTAAAGTTAGGGATGAAGATATAAAATCATTTATTCCACAATGCTATATTAGTAGTGAGAAGTACTGGTATAGAAGTACTGAGAAATGCACTAAAAAATAGTTGATAGTAGAATATAAAAACATATACAAACTAGTCCCTCTAAAATGGAACAAACATTTATTTCTTTAATTATTGCAATTAGACACATACTTTCAAATGGAAATTTTCATCAAATATCCTAAAAAGAAAGAATTGAAATACCCTATAGTCCCATAGAGATTGAAAAGAAATGGCTACTAAATTAAACATTTACATGGACACAATAGCAAAAAAAAAAAAAAAAAAATGTCAATGAGAAAAATGTTTTATTACACTTGCCACCTAGGAAACATTTCTTTATAACAAAAAGAAAAATGATATACCATATTTTCTCTAAGGAAATAATAATTCAAAAAAAGTCAACACATTTATAAAGAATTATAGGTTAAATGGTTGACTTTTTATAATTTATAAAAGTTTAAAACATTTTTTATACAGAAAATTGATTCCTTTCAAGTAAAAGCTGCAATCTGTAAGAGCAGCTAAGTAGAGAAATAAATCACAAAATAAATTTCCTAAAATCATAATAATTACATTTGAAAACAAAAATTTATCAAACCCAATGGAAGAAAAGACAAATAAAAAGAATAACAATCATGTAATTTTAAGAAACAACAGGAAATTTCTATTGAAAATACCTGAATTTAGTGAAAAAAGGTCTGCAAATCAATATAAGTTTTTAAACAATTAGTATCCTAAAAATATACATTTTAAAATGTATAAAACTAAAAACAATAAAAAAAATTGTCCCAAAAACAAGTCAAATTGCATATGAGTATAATTCTATTGAAAGGATAATAAAATTATTTCAAAATAAGAACAATATTAGTATAATTCTATCGAAGGGATAATAAAATTATTTCAAAATAAAAGCAATGTTAAAACTGTGAGAAGCCACATAAATTCTAGCAATTCACACAACAATTCAAATAAAATATTTTCTATTAATAATGGAAATATTATAATTGTATTTTGCCAATGGTAAAATAGAGAAAAAAAATTTCACATTATAATTTGGGTAAAAAATGCCAATATAAAAGTATTTATAAACAAATTATTTACCTGATAAGGAACTGCTTGGCAATGTTTCCAAACTAGATCCCATTTCAGCTTGATATTCCTCTGAAAAAGAATAAAGGCTAAGTATAGAAAATAGCATATATTAAAATTAGAGATGAAACTATAAAATCATTCATTCCACAATTAGCAAGCACTGAGAAGTGCACTAAAAAATTGTTCAAATAACACAAGCAGGCAAGTAGCATATAAAACACATATACAAACTAGCCCCTTTAAAATGGAACAAACATTTATTCGTTTAATTATTGCAATTAGGCACATACTTTCAAATGAAAATTTTCATCAAATATCCTTATAAAGAAAGAATTGAAATACCCTACGGTCGCATAGAGATTGAAAAGAAATGGTTACTAAATTAACCATCTATATAGACACAACAGTAAAAAAAAAAAAAAAAAAAAAAATTAAAATGTCAATGAGAAAAATGATTTTATTCCATTGCGATATGGGAAAAATTCTTTAAAACAAAAAGAAAAAATGATATACCATATATTTTCTAAAGCAATATGAAGTCAAAAACAAAATCAGCACATTTATAAAGAATTATATGATAAATGGTTGACTTTTTATAATTTATAAAAGTTTAAAAAATTTAAAACATTTTTCATACAGAAAATAGATTCTCTTTAAGTAAAAGCTGCAATCTGTCAAAGCAGCTAAATAGAGAAATAAATCACAAAAGAAATTTATTAAAATCATAATAATTACATTAGAAAGCAAAAATTTATCAAATCCAATGAAAGAAAAATAAAAAGATTAACTATCATGTAATTTTCAGAAATAACAGGAAATTTCTATTGAAAATACCTGAATTTAGTGAAAAAAGGTCTGCATATCAATATAAGTTAAGCTAAACAATTAGTATCCTAAAAATATAAATTTTAAAATGTATCAAACTGAAAACCATGAAAAAAAAATTGTCCCAGAAACAAGCCAAATTGCCTATTAGTATAATTCTATTAAAAGGATAATAAATTAATTCAAAATAAAAGCAATGTTAAAAATGCGAGAAGCCACATAAATTCTAGCTTTACTTTAAGACGCACACAGCAATTCAAATAAATAGGGACAAAATTTCACATTATAATTTGGATAAAAAATTGTCAAATATAAAAGTATTTAAAGAATAATTATTTACCTGATAAGGAACTGCTTGGCAACGCTTCCAAACTAGATCCCATTTCAGCTTGATATTCCTCTGGAAAAGAATTAAAGCCAAGTATAGAAAACAGTATATATTAAAGTTAGGGATGAAGATATAAAATCATTCATTCCACAATTTCCAAGTACTGAGAAGTGCACTAAAAAATAGTTGAAATAACACAAGCAGGATAGTAGCATATAAAAACATATACAAACTAGTCCCTCTAAAATGGAACAAACATTTATTTCTTTAATTATTGCAATTAGACACATACTTTCAAATGCAAATTTTCATCAAATATCCTAAAAAGAAAGAATTGAAATACCCTACAGTCACATAGAGATTGAAAAGAAATGGCTACTAAATTAAACATTTACATGGACACAATAGCAAAAAAAAAATAAAAATGTCAATGAGAAAAATGTTTTTATAACACTTGCCACCTAGGAAACAATTCTTTATAACAAAAAGAAAAATCATATTCTATATTTTCTCTAAGGCAATATTAAGTCAAAAACGAAATCAACACATTTATAAAGAAATATATGATAAATGGTTGACTTCTTATAATTTATAAAAGTATAAAACATTTTTCATGTAAAAACATGATTCCCTTTAAGTAAAAGCTGCAATCTGTAAAAGCAGCTAAATAGAGAAATAAATCACAAAAGTAATTTACTAAAATCAAAATAACTACATTTGAAAACAAAAATTTATCAAACCCAATGGAAGAAAAGACAAATAAAAAGATTAACAATCACGTAACTTTCAGAAACAGGAAATTTCTATTGAAAATACCTGAATTTAGTTTTAAAAAAAAGGTCTGCAAATCAATATAAGTTAAACTAAACGATCAATATCCTTTAAAAAAACATTTTAAAATGTATAAAACTAAAAACCATTTTAAAAAAAACTGTCCCAGAAACAAGCCAAATTGCATATTAGTATAATTCTAATGAAAGGATAATAAATCTATTTCAAAATAAAAGCAATGTTGAAACTGCGAGAAGATACATAAATTCTAGCAATTCACACAGCAATTCAAATAAAATATTTTCTATTAATAATGAAAATATAATAATTATATTTTGCCGATGGAAAAAAAGAAAAAATTTCACTGGATGAAAAATGTCAAATATAGAAGTATTTATAAAATAATTATTTACCTGAAAAGGAACTGCTTGGCAATGTTTCCAAACTAGATCCCATTTCAGCTTGGTATTCCTCTGGAAAAGAATTAAAGCCAAGTATATAAAATAGCATATATTAAAATTAGAGATGAAACTATAAAATCATTCATTCCACAATTAGCAAGTACTGAGAATAATACAAGCAGGCAAGTAGCATATAAAAACATATACAAATTAGCCCCTCTAAAATGGAACAAACATTTATACGTTTAATTATTGCAATTAGGCACATACTTTCAAATGGAAATTTTCATCAAATATCCTATAAAGAAAGAATTGAAATACCCTACAGTCCCATAGAGATTGAAAAGAAATGGCTACTAAATTAAACATTTACATGGACACAATAGAAAAAAAAAAAATGTCAATGAGAAAAATGTTTTTATTACACTTGCGACTGGAGAAACAATTCTTTATAACAAAAAGAAAAATGATATACCATATGTTTTCTAAAGCAATATGAAGTTAAAAACAAAATCAGCACATTTATAAAGAATTATACGATAAATGATTGTCTTTTTATAATTTATAAGAGTTTAAAAAATTTAAAACATTTTTCACGCAGAAAATTGATTCTCTTTAAGTAAAAGCTGCTATCTGTAAAAGCAGCTAAGTAGAGAAATAAATCACAAATGAAATTTACTAAAATCATAATAATTACATTTGAAAGCAAAAATTTATCAAACTCAATGAAAGAAAAGAAAAGAAAGAAAAAGAAAAAAAGATTAACTATTATGTAATTTTCAGAAATAACAGGAAATTTCTATTGCAAATACCTGAATTAGTGAAAAAAAGGTCTGCAAATCAATATAAGTTAAACTAAACAATTAGTATCCTAAAACTATACATTTTAAAATGTATAAAATTAAAAACCATTAAAAAAAATTGTCCCAGAAACAAGCGAAATAATTCTATTGAAAGGATCATAAAATTATTTCAAAATAAAAGCAATGTTAAAACTGCAAAAAGATACATAAATTCTAGCAATTCACACAGCAATTCAAATAAAATATTTTCTATTAATAATGGAAATATTATAATTATATTTTGCCAATAGTAAAAAAGAGAAAAAATTTCACATTATAATTTGGATAAAAAATGCCAAATATAAAAGTATTTATAAACTAATTATTTACCTGATAAGGAACTGCTTGGCAATGCTTCCAAACTAGATCCCATTTCAGCTTGATATTCCTCTGGAAAAGAATTAAAACCATGTATAGAAAATAGCATATATCAAAGTTAGGGATGAAGATATAAAATCATTCATTTTAAATGTATAAAACTAGAAATCATTAAAATGTATAAAACTAGAAATCATTAAAATGTATAAAACTAGAAATCATTAAAATGTATAAAACTATTTTAGTTTTATTCATTTTAATATGTATAAAACTAAAAATCATTAAAAAAAATTGTCCCAGAAACAAGTCAAATTGCATATTAGTATAATTCTATTAAAAGGATAATTAATATTACTTCAAAATAAAAGCAATGTTAAAACTGCGAGAAGCCACATCAATTCTAGCTTTACTTTAAGAAACATGCAGCAATTCAAATAAAATATTTTCTATTAAGAATGGAAATATTATAATTATATTTCGCCAATGGTAAAAAAGAGAAAAAAATTTCACATTATCATTTGGATAAAAAATGCCAAATATAGAAGTATTTATAAACTAATTATTTACCTGACAAAGAACTGCTTGGGAATGCTTCCAAACTAGATTCCATTTCAGCTTCATATACAGCTAGAAAGAGAATTAAAGCCAAGTATAGAAAGTAGAATATCTTAAAGCTTGGGATGAGGATATAAAATGATACATTCCACAGTTAGTAAGTACTGAGAAGTGCACTAAAAAATTATTCAAATAACAAAAGCAGGCAAGTAGCATTATAAATAACATATACCAACTTGTCCCTTTTAAAATGTAACAAGTATTTATTCCTTTAATTTTTGCAATTAGGCACATACTTTCAAATGGAAATTTTCATCAAATATCCTGTAGCGATAGAGAATAGTTGGCTACTAAATTAAATTTTTACATCGACACAACAGAAAAGCACAGGGGTGGAGGGGATGTTTTTTTTTTTTTAACACTTGCTTACACTTTACTTGGAAACAACAAAAAGAAAAATGATATACCATATATTTCTAATGCAATCTAAAGTCAAATACAAAAAATCAACACATTTCGTAAGAATTCTATGAAAAATGGTTAAATTTTATTATTTATAAAAGTTTTGGAAAATTTAAACATTTTCTGCTATCTGCAAAAGCAGAAAAGTAGAGAAATAATTGACCAAAGAAATTTATTGAAATCATCATAATTACATTTGAAAGCAAAAATTTATCAAAGCTAGAGGAAGGAAAGAAAATTTTAAAATTTAACTGATATGTAGTTCTTATAAATAACATGAAATTTTTAATGAAAATACATACCTGAAATTAGTTGAAAAAGATCTGCAAATCAATAAAAGTTAAACTCAACTATCAGAGTGATATAAAAATACATTTTAAAATATATAAAACTGATAACCATAAATTTAAAGAACAGGAAGCAAGCCAAATTTCACATTACTGCAACTAAATAATGGCATACAGAATTTATTTCAACATAAATGCAATGTTCAAACTGCTAGAAGTAATGTAATTTCTAGCAATGCCTTAAGAAACAGAGTAATTTCAATTAAAGTATTCTGCATGAATAATGGAAATATTACATTTTGCCTATGGGAAAATATTACATTTTGCCTATGGGAAAATAACAAAATTTCCAGCTATAATTTAGATAATTTATGACACAGATGAAAGTATTCAAAAAACTAATTATTTACCTTCTACAGAGCTTCCTGGCATAGGTTGCAAAGTAGATTCCATTCCCTCTTCAAATTCTCCTGCTAATAGAATGAAAGCCCAGTAAAGAAAATAGCATTTCTTCAAGTTAGGGATGAAGATACAAAATCATTCATTATACCGTTAGGATAGTACAATAAAAAGCACTAAATTTTCTGGATTTAAAAAAAAAAAAGCAGGCAAATAGCATATACAAAACACATACAGACAGTCCCTCTAAACACAAACATTTACTCATTTAATTATTGCAATTAGGCACATAACTTTTAAAAGGATATTTCCATCAAATATGCTTTAAAAAAAGAATTTAAATACTCTAGCTCCCGTAGAATATGTGAGTAAATAGTTACTAAAATAAATTTTTACATGGACACAGCAACAAAATCAAAAAATATCAATGACTAAATTGTTTTTCTTACACTCGCCTATCTGGGAAACAGATCTTATAACAAAAAGAAAAATGATATACTATATTTTTTTTTCTAAGGCAATATGAAGTCAAAAACCAATAATCAAAACACCTTCAAAGAATTCTATGACAAAAGTTCGAATTTTTTATAATTTATAAATTTTTTGAAAATTTAAACATATATGCATACTGAACAGTAATAATCTTTATGTAAAAGCACCAAACTAGAGAAATAAGTAACCAAAGAAATTTACCAAAATCGTCATAATTATATTTGAAATAAAAAAAAATTGATCATAATTAAAGAAAGAAAAGATTAAATTATATGCACATCCCAGAAATAACAAAAAAGTTTTAATAAAAATACTTAGCAGAATTAAGTAAAAAAAAAGGTCTGTAAATCAATAAAATTTTAACTCAACTGTTAGTGACATTCAGAAATACATTTTAAAATGCATAGAACTAAAAACCATAGAATTAATGTCCAAGAAGCAAGCCAAATTGGTTAATACTGCAATATTATAAATAGATATTATTACTTCAAAATAAATGTTAAAAATGCAAGTAACTATGAAATTTCTATCATTACTTTAAGGACAATATAGTAATTTCAAATAAAATATTCTTTATGAATAAAAGAAATATTAAAATTATATTTTGCCAGTGAGAAAATAATTAAATAAAATATTATGCTTTAACTTGGATAAAAAATGACAGCATTTGAAGACTAATTATTTACCAGATATGGTACTTCCAGGCGATGCGGCCAAAGGAGATTCCATTTCAGTTTCATATTCCTCTGGAAAGAGAATTAAAGCCAAGTATAGAAAATAGAATATCTTAAAGTTAGGGGTTGAAGATATAAGATCCTTCATTTCACAGTTCGTAGTACTGAGAACAACACTAAAAAATTGTTCAAATAACAAAAGCAAGCAAGAAGCATATAAATAACATACAAATTAGTCCCCCTAAAATGGAACAAGCATTTATTCGTTTAATTATTGTAATTAGGCACATATATCCAAATGAAAATTTTCATCAAATATGGTATAAAATAGGGATTGAAATAATCTACGGTCCTGTAGAGATGGCTACTAAATACAATTTTTACATGGACACAAGAGAAAAAAAAAATGATAAATTGTTGTTTTAACACTTGCCTATCTTGAAAGTGGTTCTTTATAACAAAAAGAAAAGTGACAAACCATATTTTTTCTGAGGAAATATAAAGTCAAACAAAGAAAATCAAAGAATTCTATGACAATTGTTTGGGTTTTTTTTTCAATTATTGATAGAAGTTTCGGAAAATTTTAACATTTTTGCGAAGTGAAGATCAACACACTTAATATAAAAGATGCAAAGTAAAGAAATAATTTACTAAAGAAATTCACTAAAATCATCTTAATTACATTTCAAAATCAAAATTGATCAGAACACAAGAAAGAAAAAAGAAAAATATTAAATGAAATGTACAGAAATAACAGAACAGTTTTAGTAAAAATACTTCGCTAAATTTATTTTTAAAAAAAAAGGTCTGTAAATCAATAAAATTTTAATTGAACTATTACAGAAATTCAAAAATACATTTTAGAATGCATTGAACTAACAACCATAGAATTTATGTCCAAGAAGAAGCAAGCCAAATTGATTATAACTGCAATACTATAACCTCTTCAGTCCTGAGGTACAGATATGAGGCATGCATATTTTTTCATTTTTCTTATCTTTTTTTAAGAAATAATGCATGCATTTCAACATTTTTGAATGTAGGTTCCATTTTGCATCAATAAATAGCACTACAGTTCGATATTTTTTTCATATCCATCGCTATTAATTAGAGACAAAGAAAATGGTGTTGAACACTAAATTCAGCAAATATAAGTACATTTTTTAATATTTATTACTAAAATAAACGCTTGCATATTTTCTTATAAAACACTAAATGTCTGGTTAAAGTCATTACCAAATTATATCAAGTTATCTATAATAGAATCGGTGAAAATACAAATTTAACTAAGGTACACATGTGTACCTCAGGAGTTTTCGCGCCCGTTTCCTGACTGCTTGCGATCCATTGTACTGTTTATCTTTTGAGCGCTTGTTTTCAAATTGTCATTTCTTGTATTTGAATATATTGTATATCATTTTTATAATAAATAATTCTTATGTTCTGTAATGTAATAAAATATAAATTTAAAAATATTTATTTTTTTAACTTTAGCAAGAAATTTAATTTTATAGCTGTCTTCTAGTCAGTAATTGATATTTCAAACCGATATCATATATATGGAATATATCAAATTTTATAAGCTAATAATAATTTTTTTCACATCAAGTGGTTTTAACTCAAAGGGAGGTTATTGAGCTTTTAGGAAAAAGTGATTTTAGGGGAAGTAATAGAATTTCTCATGTATCGAAAATAATGAAACCTGGCAAATAGGATGAATAGGTCATAGACGATAGTCAAATGTGCCTACTCAAGTAGAAAGATAACAAATCCATGACTATTATCCACATGTATAGGTAATGACTCAATTGGAATAGGCAGAAGACAGACAAAATAATTGAAACAAAAAGCTGATATAAAGTAATCTGCTATTGTCAAAACATATAATATGGGAGGCATTGACCATTATTTTGCATATTACCGGTATGCAGTAATTACAAAAAATGACTGAAGTGAGTATTCATGCATTTTGTAGATTTAGTAGTTGTCAATTGCTTGATATACTATAAAATGGTGGTAAAGCAACAAGCTGAGCTGTCAGGAATGAAGCCAAAAATGCTAGGACCTCATTGCAGTTTCAAATGCATATAATTCGGTCCCTGTTGAAATATGAGGGAATTCTCATCATCACCAAGAAAGGAAACCAAGAAGAAGTAAAAAATCATTATCAACAAATTAATAGAAGAAGGGTCATCAAATGATGGAAATGCAACTACAAGACCATTGGAGATTTCATTACCTCCATCTCGTGAAAATACCTCTAAAAGAGCAAGAAAATTTCCCTTCCCAATTAAAAAGAAATAAGACTAGATATTACAAGCCATCTACAACATTACATGGATGATATGTATCAAAATGCAGGTGTCCAGGATGTAACTCTAGGAGAAGAATCAAGTGCTCAAAATGCAGTATCTTCTTATGTAATATTTTTTTTAAAAATGAAACTTAGGTTTAATAGATTATTAATATAATAAATTTTGTATTTTTTTTTTTTCATTTATAAGGCCTTAGAATAAGAAAAGTATTGCTATTAAGTAACCAGGAAAATTAATATTATAATTATTATTATCTTTTTTTTTTTTTTTTTTTTTGGTCGAGGATGACTTAACTTGCTAAAGACCTACCTTAAAATTATGGAACTTAAAATTGTTTGATCTGCAAATATTTTTTCCCACAAACTATTGAAATGTAACAAAGATAAAAGATTTTGAAATCAAATTTTTAAACCAGTTTTTAAAAAGTCAGGTCTGAAGAGGATATAAAGACAATATTACTGCTTCAAAATAAAATAAATGTTAAAAATGCAAGGAACTATATAATTTTGAGCATAACTTTAAGAAACACACAGTAATTTCAAATAAAATATTCTCCATGAATAATGGAAATATTATAAATATATTTGCTGATGTGAAAATAGCAAAAAAAAAAAAAAAAAAAATTGATGTTATATTTTTGATAATAAATGACAGTATTCAAAAACTAATAATTTACCTTCTACAGAAGTTCCAGGCATTGCTTCCAAAACAGATTGCATTTCATCATCGAATTCACCTACAAATAGAATTAAAGCCAAGTATAGAAAATAGCATTTCTTAATAGGATTAGGAACATTTCAAAACAAAAACTGATCAGAACAAAAGAAAGAAAAAATAAAAGAAATAATATGTACTATGCAGAAATAACAGAAAATTTCTTACCAGAATTTAGTAAAAAAAGCTCTGAAAATCAAAAAAAAAAACAAAAAAAAACTAAATAAACCAATAATTTTATTTAAAAAATACATTTTATAACATAGAAAATTAAAAAGCATAAATTTAAAGTCCAAAAAGCAAGCCAAATTGGTTGTAAATGCAATTCTATAAAGGTATAATAAAAATTCATCAAAATTAAAACAATGATAAAAACTGAGAATAGCCATATTATTTCTAGCATTACTTTAACAAACATGCAGTAATTTTAAATAAAATATTCTTCATGAATAATGGAAATATTACAATTATATTTTAAGAATGTGAAAATTGATGATGTTATAATTTTAATAGCATATGACAATATTCAAAAACTAAATATTTACCTTCTATAGAATTTCCTGGCATTGCTTCCAAAGTGGATTCCATTTCATCTTTAAAATCCACTGGAAACAGAATGAAAGCCAAGTATAGAAAATGATATATCTTAAAGTAAGGGATGAAGATATAAAATCATTCATTCCACAGTTTGAAAGTACTAAAAAGAGAACTAAAAAATTGTTTAAATAAAAAAGGATGCAAGTGGCATATAAATAACGTATACAAATTGGCCCCTCCAAAATAGAATAAGCATTCATTCATTTAATTATTGCAGTTAGGCATATACTTCCAAATGGAAATGTTAATCAAATACGGTATAAAAAAAGGTTTGAAATACCTTATGCTCCCATAGAGATTGAGAATAAATGACTGCTAAATTAAATTTTTACATGGACACAACAGCAATATATATATATAAATGATTTCTAAACACTAATTTCAATTTAATTAATTCAAGGTTTTATCTTAATTTAGCCCATAGTAACTTCATTCTAAAATATTCTCTTATATCCTGATTGCATTCCACTTTTTCTATTTAATTCAAAAGAAGCTTTGTAAAATGCTTAGGTCGGCAATTCACATGTTCCGTGTGACAGGATAGAAAAATGTTCTGTAAGCCCATCCTTTTTTTAAAACATTCCTGTGTTTCCCTTGCTTGTGATTAACATGCATCAGAAATCCCTATTAGAATCTTAATAATACATTAGCATTGTGAAAAAATATTTTCCCTATCAATATCTCATGTTATATAAGACGAGGCATAATTTATTTCTCTCTCTTCCCCACTTCTTGCCCAATCTGTTGTTGTGAGCGGACGTGCCTTGTCCACACCTACTTGTAAATAAATTATGCTTTCCCGGGAGAGAATAAATCTAACTTAAAAATGCAAAGACTATTCACTGCTTGTCGCACCTGCATTTTGCTTCACATAATTTAATGCTTACATATGTAAACTTATATATGAGAAAAATGTTCTTATGCTTACGATCTTGGAAACAGTTCTTTAATAATAAAAGGAAAAATGATATACCATATTTTTTTCTAAGGCAATATGAAGTCCAAAACAAAATCAACACATTTATAAAGAATTATATGAGAAATTGTGGATTTTTTTATTTATAAAAGTTCTGAAAAATTTAAACATTTTCGGATTCTGAAGAACAATAATTTTTATTTAAAAGCTACTAACTAGACAAAGAAATTTACTAAAATCATTATAATTATATTTTAAAGAAAAAATTTATCAGAACTAAAGAATGAAAAGATAAAAATATTAAATAAGTACATTTCAGAAATAATAGAAAATTACTACTTACCAGAACTTAGCAAAAAAAGTTCTGCAAATCAATAAAAATTTAAATGAAATAATAATTTCATAAAAAATAAGTGTAAAAGCATATAAACATTTAAAGCACAAAATTAAAAGTACAAGCACAAAATTAAAAGTACAAGCACAAAATTAAAAGTACAAGCACAAAATTAAAAGTACAAGCACAAAATTAAAAGTATAAGAAGCAAGCCAACTGCAATGGTTGTAAATGCCATTCTATAAAGGGGATAGTAAAATTCCTTCAAAATAAAAGCAATGTCAAAAGTCTGAGACACCATGTAATTCCTAGTATTACTTTAACCCTCTGATGCGCACAAATATAAATTTTCTGAATTTTTAAAAATTATGTAATTAGTTTACATGCTAGGATCTAAGGGAAGAGAAAATACCTTTAAAAAAATTTATAGTGGACTGCACCATGAGAAAGTGGGGTTCACTGGATAACCACCGCACACCTACAACATTTTCTTCTTATGAATAATTAATACTTTTTAATTCGTTTTTTCTGCCTATTTATTCATTGTTAATTTATGGAAATACTAAAACGTACAATATTATTAATGAAAACTACTTATATAATCTTACAACAATAAAAAAAAATTGAAAAAGAAAAATAAACAATTTTAATAACAAGTAATCCTCAAATAAAGCTAACAATGGCGAGTTCTTTACATGGCATTTAGACTTTAAATAAACCATTTAAAAATTAAGAAAATTATACTATATTAGAAAGTATATTTAACATCTCCATAATATGGTAGCTTGCTAATACAAGAAGACCGCTAAGTGAAAATTTCAATCATCCGATCCATATAAACCTCCCTCAAATGTAAATACATTTTTCACTCACAAAGCACATGACAAACCCTCCATAAATTATCAGCCACTTGACTAAGAGAGTCAAGGGAAGGAAAACAGACTTGTTTTGTTAACCAGGGTGCGTAGTGAGAAACTGTTGTGAAAATTAAACACTTTTGAGCCCCTTAGCCCCCTAAATTAAGCACCTTTGTAAAAGTATGAATACAAAAATTTTGTGTATTTTATAATAGTATTTTTTTTTCTGTTTTAAAACAATGCATAATTTTATTGAAAAAAATGCTAAAAAATTAATTTTAAATACATATTTTTTTTTAATATTCCTGTATTTGAACATCTTCGATTGTAAAACTATGCCTTTTTAGATTTCACAAAAGCATAGAAATGATTTTAAAAAAAATAAAAAACATTAATACCAAAAAAATTAAGTCAACTTTTAAAAGATTAACAATAAAGATCTATGAGCTTTTTCAACATTTCTGAAAATGTAGATAGTGATGTAGAAGCTCAGCATGACCACATATTTTGTATTTGATTTTTATATAAGCAACAACAATTAAGATCCAACAAGGCGGGATGGAAAGAGTAAATTTCTGTCTGCAATAACTCATTCTATTAAGTAATTTTATTTGCAATCATATAAAACTAAGAACTAAAGCCTTCCTATAGCTATCATCATATGACTGGCAAAATTGCCATGTTCTAAATAAGTCTTTTAAATCATCTACTAGTAGAAAATAATAGCAGCATTCACAAATGATCAGAATAAAAAGAAATTGTCTTATCACCTCTTATTTCTAAAAGCATAGTAAAAGTCCTAAAATTTAATGAGAATTTATTCCTAAAATTTAATGAGAACCTGCTTTTTAACCTATAAGCAAAAATTCTTATTTAAAAAAAATTACAGAAGAAACGTTATATATATTTAACGAAGAAATGAAAATGCTTTAACAAGTCCTAGTTTTCATTAATAATGGAAATAAATTTATAAAGTCAAAACAGAAAAAAAAATCTTAGTTATGCAGTTAGAAGCAAAATCGGAATTAAATCAGCTAGAGCGTCTCCCTAAAACTTTCTTGCATATTGCTAGGAAATGTTCTATGTGGCTTACAGTAGACATAGAATATTAACATTAGGCATGAATTAAATATTTTACTGACTGTATCGTATAATCATTAGCAAGTGTTTTCAGATTAATCTCTGGCATGTGATTGAAAGTATACGAAAAGTGAATTTGGGTTTTAGACGATTCTTCCCAATAGATTAAAACAAAAATTTGACTCAAAACTACACTTATAATCACAAAATTACATACCAAATTTGATATATTTAATTACATACCAAATTTGATATATTTAAGTCGCAACATTTTTGAGTTATCGGCGTTTACATATTTTTGAAAGTACAAACCAACATGTGGTGAACCCGTAGTTAGATTTGACTCAAAATTTGACAGATGTTTATACAATAGATATTAAATCTGTGTGCCAAATTTTAACTATCTAGCTCTCTTTGATTTGCAGTTATGATGCTTAGTTATTTTCGAACAGTCAGACAAACAGATTTCCTTTAAACGAATGCTGCTGAAAATTTGATCGGAATAGGCAAATTTGGTGTGAAAACCATATAAACCAAATTTCATCCATCTTTGTATTATCTTTGTCACAAACAGACATTTTCCGAAAATGTGTTTTCGAATTTAATAAAATGTGGCGATTCTTTAAAATCTCGAATCTGAATTTTTTTGACGACTGCAATATTTTCTCCAAATTTTGTATACGAGAAAGTAAAAATGCCAACTGAACCATTTTTTAAAACGTCTTTCTTGAAGCCAGCACCAGACTATATCTGACTGCTACAAAATGAAACAAAACTTATCAAATAAAGAATTTTATTTATTGAACATGCTTTAAAATTATTTTAAGTTTAAATAATAGCAAAGAAAACTTTTTTTTTCTTTCTTTCTTTTACTACAATTTTAAAAACTGCAGAAGAATGTGATTGAATGATTCGAAGAAACCTTTAAAATGGAGTTAAAATAATTTTTATGCAATAATATGCTTTGATGTCAAAACACATTAAAATTTTATTTTTTATTTAAACTTCAAATTAAAAGTTTGAGGGATCCATTCTTAGTGCCCAAAAAATATCTTCCAGAATTCCATGCAACTAACTTCAATAACTTTATGCTAAATGTTGCTTAGGACAAGACATATATAAAGAGAGATTTCAATGGGAAAAAATTTCTATAAGAATGATAAAAAGAGAAAAAAAAACATCATAAAATGATAGAACCTAAAACATGAAGGGAGAAAAAACTGCAAACACTTTTTTTAATTATTTCTTTAAAAATATTTTAGAGAAACTGCTGGACCTGGTCTTTTTCTTTTCTCCCCTTAATCAAAAAAAAAAAAAAAAAAAAAAAATTAGCAAGATTAGTCCAACAAATAAGAATGTTTAAATGAATGGAACATTAAAAAAAATACCGTGAAAGATATATGATCATTGAAAATTTAAGGCTTGAAGTTAAAATTTTATCATACTAGATTATATGCAATTGACTAACATAATTATATAACACAATTAATTACAATTTAAAATAGTACAGCTGAATACCTGTAGTAGGTCGTTCAAGCAATTGCTCAAAAACGACATACTAATGAGAATGCTGAATATTTTAGAGTTTTTAAAAAGAAACTTGTTCCATGTTCGATATATCGTTCTGGCACATCGAATTTATCCTACTATTTTCTTAATTTCTGTTGATTGGACAATATCCCATATTCTTCTTTAACAATACATAAAAGTTTAAGTATATACTTACCAAGCAAAACTTAAATTCTTTTACATCTAAAACATTCAAAATTGAAATTGGAATGTTTTTTATTTGCGATAAGTATGGCACAGTAGCATTTCCTATGGAACAGGCCAGATAACTATTCCAGTATCTTAATAAATGGCAATGCACATTGTTGAAAAAAGAGGGGAACAAAATGGTCGGAAAGGGGGAAAAAATCATTGTGTCATCTTAATATGTGCTGGAAGCCCTTGAATACTTCTGCAAATTCTTTCCTTTTGTTGGTTTTCTTTTTTTGATACATGAAAGCCTTTACAACTAGGATTTTAAATTATCATATTCAACTTATGAGGAAACAAAACAAAATTAAAAGCTTTCTTCATTTTCATGAGAAAATTAATCAATTTTTAAGGACCTTACCTGAAAATTAAGCACTTTTAAACTGCTTATAAATGGATTTCAAATTTAGGCACTTTTCATGATGCTACGCACCATGGTTAACGAGTGGTAGAAAATGTCACGCCATGCGTGCGCGGTGGTATGTCTCTCAAACCATCTCAAAAAAATGCTAAGTACGAAGAACTTTTCTTTCGAGCTTTGATTTGAAAAAATGTGTACGTTTTAGACAGCTTTCATACAACAAATTTATGAATACATTTTGCATTTATTTATTTTTTACTTGTTGAAAAAAAAATGAAAGTATTGAGAAAAAAACCATTAAAAATAATGCATTTTTTGTATATAAGAGGGATATTAACTAGTATGCTGATGTCTACAAGCAATTATTAAAGTTAGAATATTATTTTAGAGCCTTTGGTTTCGATTAGAAACCACCGGGAGTTTAGAAATAATTTTTAGAACGTGGCGCTTTAACTGTGATACCACAGCGCATCAAAGGGTTAAGAAACATGCAGTAATTTTTCATGAAATACTCTCAATGTATAACAGAAATATTATAATTATATTATGTGAAAATAGCGATAAAATCTTAATGTTATAATTTTGATAATAAATTACAACATTCAAAAAAATATTACTGTCAATTGAACTTCCTGGCACAGCTTGCAAAGGAGATTCCATTTCATCTTCATATTCTGCAAAACAGAAAAAAATTAAAGCCAAGCACAGAAAATGACTTTTTTTAAAGTTAGGGATGAAGATATAAAATCATTCATTCCACAGTTAGTATGCACTGTAAAGAGCACTAAAAAATTACTTGGATAAAATTGTAGGAAAGTAGGGCACATAACAAATACAGACTGTCTCTGTAAAATGTAACAAGCATTTATTTGCTTAATAAATGTAATTAGGCATTTACTTTCGAGTGTACGTTTTCCTGAAATAAGGTATACAAACGGGTTAAAATAAAACTGCCTCGTACAGAGGTTGATAATAAATGGTTACAAAATTAAATTTTCTCATGGATACAACAGCAATATTATATATATATTTCAAAACATAAAATGATTTTCTTGCATTCTCTTAACTTGGAAATTGTTCTTAAAGAGCCAAACCATATTTTTTTAAATGCAAAATGAAGTCAAAAATAGAGCATCACATTTTCAAAGAAATCTGTGAAAAATGCTTTGGTTTTTTACAATAATAGAATTCAACTCCAAGGAGCAAACAAAATTGATTAAAAAATTCTATAAGGAGATAATAAAATAACTTTAAAATGAAAGCAATATCAAACCGTGACTGTCATTTCTAACATTATTTTAAAAAACATACAGTAATTTTAAATAAAATATTTTCCATGCATATTGAAAATATTATAATTATATTTTGCTGATGGGGAAATAGCGAAAAAGTTATAATTTGACAATAATAAATGACACATACAAAGGTATTCAAAAAATTAATTATTTACCTTCTACAGAAGCTCCTGTTAATAGTTTCCAAGTGTTTTCCATACCACTTTCATATTTCTCTGGAAATAGAATTATTATCAAATATAGAACATAGCATTTCTTAGGGAAGCAGTAGGGAATG
Organism: Argiope bruennichi; assembly: GCF_947563725.1. Lineage (NCBI taxonomy): Eukaryota > Metazoa > Arthropoda > Arachnida > Araneae > Araneidae > Argiope > Argiope bruennichi. Next base: position 42,420,322 of record NC_079162.1, on the reverse strand, counting down.
AAGTAATAAAAATAATCATACCACAATTAGTATGTACAGTATAGCACTAAAAAATAATGAGAAAAAATTGAAGAAGAGTAGCATACGTATAACATATAAAGACAAGCCCTATAAAATGGAAGAAGCACTTATTCCCTTAATTATTGCAACTGGACATATACTCTCAAGTGCAAATTTTGCTCAAGTATGGTATACAAAGAGGTTTAAATATCTTGCTCCTGTAGAGGTTGAGAATAAATAGTTACAAAATTAAATTTTTACAAGGCCACAACAGCAAAACAATATATCAATGGGTAAAATGTTTTTCTTACATTCGCCGATGTTCTTACATTCATTCTGACGTTCCAAAAAGGTAAATGGCCAGATATTTTTTCTAATGCAACATGAAGTGAAAAACAGAACATCAAAACATTTTCAAAGAAATCTATGAAAAATGCCAGAAGTTTTTTATTATTTATAAAAGTTTTGGAAAATTTAAATATTTCTGCATGCTGAAGGCAACATCCTTTTTGTACAATCTGTAAAAACTGCAAACTGCAGAAATATGGTACCAAAGAAATTTACTAAAATAATCAAAATTACATTTGAAAGCTAAAGCTGACCAGAGCTAAAGAAAGAATAAAAGATTAACTAATATGCACTTTTCAAAAACACAAAATTTCTAATGTAAATAATTACCTGTATTTAGAAGAAAAAGGTCTGCAAATCAATACAATTTTAACTGAAATAATTGTGTAATAAAATATACATTTTAAATCTCATAATACTAACAAACATAGAATTTAACTCCAAGTATGAAGTAAAACTGGTTGGCACTGAATTTCCATAATGGGGGAAAAAATTACTTCAACAACAAAGCTATGTTAAAACTGCGAGATCCATGTAATTTTTAGTATTAATTAAGGAGAAAAAAAAATAGTAATTTTAAATAAGATACTCTCCATGAAGAATGGAAATATTATAATTATTTCTTATCAGTGACAAAATAGAAAATTTTTGATAGTATAATTTGCAAAATAACTGATGGATAGAAAATTATTAGAAAAAAAAAAATTATTTACCTTCTACACAATTTTCTGGCATTGTCTCCAAACCAATTTCTCCGCCATCTTCATATTCTGCATATAGAATTAATGCCAAGTATAGAAAATTGCATTTCTTAAAATAGGGAATAAAATTATGAAATCATTTATTCCCCAGTCAGTATGCACAGTATCGCACTAAAAAATTGTCTGGAGAAAAAAGCAGGCAAATAGCATAATATAACAAACACAAACTGTCCCTGTTAGATGGAATATAATCATTTATTTCATTAATTCTTGTGACATGACATATACTTTGAAGTGCAAAATTTTATTAAAAGCACAATCCAAATGTTTCAAAAACATCTAGCCACAGCAAGAAGTTGAAAATAACAATAGAAAGCTAAATTTTAAACACTATTTACCTATTATAGAACCTTCTAGTTTAGTTTGGGAACTGTCTTCTATGTCATCAGATTCTGTTGGAAATAGAATTAATGCCACATTAGTATGTACAGTATGGCACAAAAAAAAAAAAAAAGAGAGAGAGAGAAAACATGCCAATAGTATACATATAAAAATGTTAAAATTGAGAGAAGCCATATAATTTCTAGATTTATTTTCGGAAAAGACAGTAATTTTAAATTAAATATTCCCATAAATTATGGAAATATTATAAGAGAACAAATGCAAGAGAAGGAAAATTTCGATGCAACAACTTCCAAAATAACTGAGAAGATAAAAAAAAGAATTTTAAACTCGTGTAAATTATTTATCTCCTGTATTTTATTATCTGAAATTATTTATCTCCTGGCTGAATTTTCAAACTGATTTCCATGCCATTTTCAAAAACTGCTGGAAAGAAAATTAATGCTATGTATAGGAAATAAAATTTCTGAAAGTTGTGAATCAAGTTTTTATAACATCATTTATTTTACGAATATTACATATAGCATGGAATTTAAAAAAATTAGAAGTAGTAAAAAAAGTTGGCAAGCTTACTTATATTAGCATGTACATGTTGTACCAAAAATATGGAATTCCATCACTATTGGAATTCGACATATATTTCCAAATGTAAAATTTCATCAAATGTGGCTTCTGTACAGGTTAAGAACAAATGGCTAAAAACTAAATTTTTACTTAACACCCCACACATACATACACCACAAAAATTATCAATGAGTAAAATTTTTTTCTTACACTCATCTATAAACACACAAAGTTTCATTTTTTATCTGTAAAATTTATGAGATATAAAAAAGGAAACTTATTAAGACTATTTTTCTATTCCTCAAAGGAGAATTCCTCTTATGAGCTTTTCATTCTCTATACTTTTCACATATATTTTATAATAATAATATAGAAATCACAAAGGTTATTAAAAGAATGGAGTCTATTTACCATCTACAGAACGTCCTGGTTTAGTTTGGGAACTGTCTTCTATGTCACTAGATTCTGTTGAAAATAGAATTAATGCCATATTAGTATGTACAGTATGGCACTAAAAAATAATAAGGAGAAAAAAAGCATGCCACTAGTATACATACAAAAATGTTGAAATTGAGAGAAGCCATATAATTTCTAGATTTATTTTCAGAAAAGACAGTAATTTTAAATTAAATATTCCCATAAATTACAGAAATATTACAAGAGAACAATCGCAAGAGAAGAGAAATTTGAATGCAACAACTTCAAAATAACTCGGAGATAAATAAATAATATTGTTAAAAAGCTATTGAATTATTTATCTCCAGTAAAATATCCTGGCTGAATTTGCAAACTGATTTCCATGCCATTTTCAAGAATTGCTGGAAAGAAAATTAATGCTAAATATAGGAAGTAAAATTTCTGAAAATTGTGAATCAAGTTTTTATAATATCATTCATTCCATAGATATTACATATAGCATGGTATTAAAAAATAATAGAAGTAGAATATAAGTTGGCAAGCATCATATTTATATTAAGGCACATTAGGGTGCCTTAAAAATTTAATTTTTAGATTTTAATTTGGTAACAGTGCAGAAAAGTTGCCTTTTAGGTTCAAAAACAATTTTAAAAATTTGGTTGTGATATTATATTATCTTGAGGTGCCACAAACAGCTTCAAGTTTGGAAAAAATTGAAAAACTGGAAATATTTAAAAGGACCTTTAAAAAATTTTTCTTACATTTTAGTTTGGTAATAAGTAAGGAAAAGTTAGCTTTCAAGTTCAAAAAGAATTTTTAAAAATTTGGTTGCAATAATACAATATCTCAAGGTGCCACAAAGAGCTTAAAACTTGTAAAAAATTGAATAATTATAAACTTTGATAAAATATGAATTTGTCATTCATATAATGTTACAAAAGATGATTTTAAATACATATGTAAGCATTACAATTGGAAAGAATTATTAATTACAAAATATAATAATTTTAAAAAATTTTTGTCAAATTTTGCATTTCTTACTTCTTTATACTTAATGATAACAAATGTTACATCTGAAAAATGCTTGTTTCCATTTCATTGCCACATTAAACTATTTTTTTTTTAAGTTAAATTTTATCATATTTACTCGTGAGTCAATTTTTGCTTTTATATATCGTTCTCTTGTGATTGAACAACAGACATTTTGAGCCGATTCAACCACTAAATTCACAGCTCTTTCCACATGCTTGCATGTGACAAGGACGCTGAGAAATTCGCTAATCGAGGCCCCTATACTATTTGGTTCAGCTTCAGGTGCCTTAAGTATAAAGTCTTTGAGAGAGTTACATGAAACATGTTTTAACAAGGGGTGTTCAGTTACATCATTTTCAAGCCATGAGATCATTTCAATGTAATCCTTTGCATCGAAGTGATTTTGGAATGTTAAACTTCCTGATTCGGTCAAAAGTGACAATTTTGACAACTGATTCTTATCGTCTCAAAGCAACATCCATCCGTCCAAGTTGCATTTTGGAAGACAGATTTGATTCCACATAAAATGACATTCATTTATAAAACCTTAGACATTGATCATGATATGATAATCTCGGCACATGAAGATCACTAAAATTATATGGATTTCAGCAATTATGTTGAAATATTCTCAGTACTGTCATTTCTGGAATGATGAGTTGTTTTCAATTGATGACTCGTATGCTAGTAAGAGGGTATACGGCATTACCTCATCCCCTCAGTTCTGTAATTTGTAACTACTAATATGTTAAAATATGTTCTCTTGAAAGGTGCTGGTAACTTGTAAAAAGATTGTACATCTTGTATTATGCATCTAATTATGATTACATACAATATAAATCATCATTTCAAAACGATGTAGTTCAAAGTTCAATCCTCCTTACTGAAATGCATCATTCTGCTTGAAAGTTTAATATCATACACACAACTACAAGCAAAATAAAATTATTTTACTTATTTCATAGAAGTATTCAATTACTTCTCTGAAACATCTTCTTATAAGTTCAATTTTGATATATTGAATGTTTATCATCAAAATTTGAAGGTAATAAACGTTTTCATCCAAATTTGTGATAAGCCTCTCTAAATTTTAAAATAAGTATATTTCTGTAAATTTTGAAGAGAGAAGCATGAAATTTCAAATGTATATAGATGAAAGTAACATTTTACTGACACTTTTACACTATGGGCAGCCTCATAAAAAATTAATCTTTTTAATTTCAATTTTCCCAGAAGACCATGAGCTTTCCAGCTGTTGACAACCAAAAACTTCATAAATGGAATTATAAAATGCAATATTTAGGAAAATAAACACTTTTTTTCCCCTCTCTCTTTTTGTAGAACTTATACATGACTTGAAAAGAAATTATTTTTATTAAAAAATTAAATCAGAAAACTAATTATTAACAAATAAACGCTTACAGAATTAATGCTTATATAGCTGTAATAAATTCAATGCTTTTTAAAGCACTTATTAAATATAATGGAAATTTTGCAAACATTAGAAAACCATTAACACAAAAATTTTACTAAAATTAAAAAGACAGGATTTTTTCAAACATAAAAAATATTGGTAATCTGAACTGTTTACCTTCTCTAATGCTTTCTGTTACATTCTGTAAGCAGGCTTCCTCTGTTTTTTCACAGACTACAGGAGCTGTGGGAAAAAGAATTAATGTCAAGTTGCTAAAGCAGCAATTTATCAGAGTTAGAAAGGGATTGCTATAAATTTATTCACTCCAAAGACTGCAGCATGCAGTAACAGTAAGCCATCCGTATAGGAAAGGACAGACACAACAGCTACTAATATATACATTTGATATTATACCCCCTCTCCACAAAAACAAAGTATAAAAACACAAGCTCTTAAGAAACTTAAACATTATGCAAATCTGTTAATTAAATCAAAATATTCATAAACGTTCAAATAATTGAGCTTTTATAGATGAACTAGACAGATAAATAGGTAAAAGTTCAATTTACTGAAGAGAACATAATATTTAATGATAGTAATGAAGCAAAACAACTTATCCAAAGTTTCGGCACTAAAATTTTTTTAACACATTAGTGCTTAAAAAATCTAATATTTATTTGATAGTTTTAGAATAATACACTGCATTTTATCCAATACTAAAAATTGGACATAGATTAAGAAATACAAAATTTTTGAATCATAATTATTACAAATATTTATTCTGCAAAAGAGAAAAAAAAAATATATATGCACTTTAATGAAATAAAGAGATTTTTCACACTGCTAGGATTTCCAATCAAATCAGAGGAAAAAAAATGCAAGATTGTATATTATATAAGAGAATATGTGTGAATTGCACTCGTGTACTAATTAGAATGGAATAACAATATTCATACTTTTAATGATTGCAAAAAGCAAAGAAAGCAAGAAATAATTTAACATCACTTCAAATAGTATACTAAAAGAATGTTTATATTTATAAATTCTCTTTATTTATTGCCCAGAATTTAACAAAACAAAATTTACAAATTAATGGGGGGGGGGGGGGGTACTGATCACTTCTCATGCTCTTTAATTGGGTGACATAAAACACGCACCAAACATTTTTGCTATTATTTTACAAATTATTTAATAATTACTTTTTAATTTTCATTTATTTTTGCCAATTCCTATATCGGCATCAATTTTCAAACTTTCTACGGATTTTTCAGTCATCAGTTTCATTCTTTTCTTTTTTTTTTTTTTCTTTCTCAACAACTTTATTGGAAACGTTGCTTTGTGTTCGTTGGGCAACTTTTTCTTTTTCCTTGAACTTTTTTGGCTATTCTAAAGCTTCATAATATCTCATACATGCTAATTTAATATACTAATTCAAATCGTTTGACATCGGAACATTAAAACACATCCATGATAATTGTGACATTCTACACAGTTCGAAGACCTATTAAAGAATCTTCTTACAAAAGTTCAGTAGTTTCGCTAGTAATCAAGTAACCTGTAGTCACTATTCCAATATGGGTATTTCTTTTCAAGCTTCGATTTTTAAGCTTATCAAAATTAGCTGTCTAATATTTATGCTTTTTCGATTATGCTTCTTTTGAAAAAATTTTCGTTGCTATTTAACAAGTATGAAAAGATTTTCGTATAAGAAAGGACTAGCTGGTTCAGGTTTATGAATTTTTTACAGAAATGGTTGAGGAATATTAGCAATTTAAGAGAAAAAGCTCATTTTAGCTAGAATCAATTTATCCAGACAAGAATTTATAATATTATCACTCATAGCAAACCCAAGCTTTTTTTGTTTCTTTTTACTGAAATCTAACCATTTCTTTATGTTGCCAAAAACTTTTGGAGCATGTACACAAACACTGACATTTTCTACACAATGGATAGAATGAAACTTCAATGGAAATTTAAAAGAACCTGACTTCTAGGAAACCAATACATCCAGTAGAACTATCTTTAAATATTCTATAAAATAAACATAATGTAACATCTAATTTCCATCCAGTACATTTATGTCTGTACTTAAATGCTCCATGAATTATGTCTAGCACATAAAAACTTAGTTCTAAAATTCTACAGTCATTTTTGTATGTAAGTTCTTCTTTGACATGTTTTTAAAAAAATTTTATTTAAAGCTGATCCTTATATACTAATTCATAAAGGTAACTGCATATCCAAACTTTATATAACTTCTTTAAAATTCTCAAATAATTCTTAAATGGTTGTGTGCCTTAAAAATACTGAATTCCAATAACTTGTGGTGCTTCTATTGGTTGATTCATGCAAATATCTTATAATAAGATCCCATTTGATATGTTTGTGAAAAGATGTTCAAAACTTCATCAAAGCACATTACAAAATCTTTATTATTTAAAAATTTCTAAAGAGATAGTTGCAAAAATGGAAGCAACATGCAACAACTAATATACAAAAAAATTTTAAGTCTTAATGTAAATTGTTTAGCTATTTCACTATGAGTGAACATAAGTGAAAATATTTTCGATATAACATTGAATGCATTAAAGGACGAATGTGACAAGTGCATTAAACGCCCATAAAAGAATGACTTTTAATTACTGTTCTTGAATTACATGTTCGAAACTGGTGTATTTTTTGACATCAAATTTGATGTTTTCGGACTTGACATGCCATCTTTTCTTGTATTCCATTTAGATATAAAGTGCAATATCAATGATGATTTTTTAATATATAACTTTATATATTTTACTTTTTCTTTTTATGACTAGTAAGTGCTTGTTTTCCTATATTACTTAAGCTTATTATCTTCGCACAAAACAAGCAGTACATGCAAATGGATTTTGCAGAACTTCTCTAAACCATTCAGCAAAGTCAGGATTCATATTTATATTTGCCCAATTCGTATTAAATACAGATTCGAAACAGCTCATTGTTTTAAAAAATCTTTAATCTACTCCAATTAAGTTCTCAAATAATAAACAACCCATTCAACAAACTCAAGTGTGAGTAACTAAACACTACCATGATGCTTCCGAAGACTGAATGTTGTTAATCTCGAAAGAAATTTATTTTATTTTTTCACGAATTTATAACAAACTTGCATATGCTCATTAGCTATAGCAAAAGAATCTCATGGAAAGGGAACAATTGTAACTCAAATCGTAATTAGGCTGATTTATAAAGAAAAAAAAGGGTGGAGGGAGAGGGCAAATTGAAAAGGAGCGAGTTTCCACTATTACAAAGTCATGAATGGTGTTTTGTTTTTAGAGCTATAACCATGATCTTTTATTCTTGCTAACTTCAGAGATAATCATTTTTTAGATGAAAGAATAAAAGGCACTAAGAAACTTTTGAATTACCCTGCATTTTCTTTGTTTTTTAGATAATTTTTAAACTCCCAGTACTTTTATGATGTCGCAGAAACCCTGCACTGCCAATAGACCGCAGGTTGCACATTGTAATAAATTGTAATTTTCATGCCTCAGCGATCTAGGAGATAATTACCGTATGTGACAGTTAATACTTTATAATCATTTAAATTACTACAGTAGCAGTGACTGAAAATTTTATCTCTTATTTAGTTTCCTGCCAGTCACAACAAAAGGTTTATAATGAATATCACGAATTTTTGCAAGATGTCGTAAGGTAGTAGTAGACAGTATGGGTTAATGTTCCAAAAGTTGGAGTCTTATGCATTAATTATTACTAACAGTTGTTCACCACAAATATCATGGTTTTTGTATCTAAAATTGCATCAAAGCACTTACTGTGCCAGAACCTATTACCTAAACTCTACTGGTTTCCATTTAAAGAGGAGGCTACTATGACAGGAATGCAAAACTTGTAAAACCAAAATATGACAAGTATCAAAACTCTACTGATGAATATGTTGAAAGGAAGCTTAATAACTTAGTATGAAATGTTATATATGATTTCCTGTTTACAGTCTAAAGAAAATTTACTAAAAATGGATACGCTAATTAATGTGTTGTAAAACAAAGAATCATAATTTTAAACAAATTTCCAATGATTTTTTAATGCATTTTTTTAAGTATATGAAAAAAAAAGATTTATTTAAAACTACCATCTTGCAATACTTACCCTTTTTCGGTCTTCGTCTTTTTGTCCCATACGTTATCCGTCTCCTTCTCCTTTTAGGCTTTGCACGTTTAGAGACGTTAGATTTCTCATCGGCTACCACAAAATCTTCTGCATCATCAGCTTCAACGTCATTAGCTTCTGAACAATGAACTTCAGAGTCATTATTTTTCAAATCATCTGTTTTCATTGGTTCTGGTTTTTCTGTACTGACAGCATTTTTTCTTCCCTTCCTCACATATTTTTTCTTCAAAGGTTTTGACTCAGGAACTGGTATAGGTTTCTTTTGATAAAACTGATACTGGATTGCTGCAGTATCTTGAGGTCTTACATGCCTAATTTCTATATAAAAGAACAAATGACACAAGAAAGTTGAATCAAATATAAAATTTATAACATAATTCCTCAGATATTCATTTTATTTTCATTCATAGCCTTCAACATGAAATTGATCACTCTTTAAACTTTACCATTATTCAAAGGTATATTTTGTTGATATATTACAAACTTTTCAAATTACGAATTTTAAAATATATTTGAAGTGAGAGCAGCAAACAGGATTTCCTATATTTAAAAAATCTAATTTTTTTCTACATCTTCATTCAATAAAATTTAACTTCAACCTTTGAAGCAAACAACTGAATTAATCAAGAAGGTTCAAATATTTTATTGCCTATTTTATATGTTTAAAAAAATAAATGTTTTTTCTGTGTATGAAATATTCTATAGAACAAATAGCATTCATGAACCAGTTTTACATACACTAGCAAAAGAATTTTTTTAGACATTTTTTGGGGGACAATTTAGAGCAATGAATCAATCTTTAAAGGATACAGTAGTAAAATAAAGGGGTTATTTAAAAAAGTTTTTGTCAGCTACTCTAAAGGCAAAGCTAACTTTCATTTGTTCAGAAATATAGGAAACTCCAACTCTTCCATTTCCTCCTATATTTTCATTAGAGTCGAAATCATGAAGATGAAAGGCAATGCCAAGTGATAAATTCTCCACATGTTTAAATTAAAAAGCAGTTGATGGTTAGGTGGATGCGCAAAAATATGAACCTCAAATGTCTAAGCTATTGCAGCTTATTTCAAAAAAGAAAGAAAAAGAAAAAAAAACTTATAGCACAAATTTACTCATGATAAGATAGTAATTCATCTGATTTGAAGAAGACATGAAAAAATAAAAATTTAAGCCCTTGCTATTTCCAGTCTCTTTGAGATGGTTGTACCTAACTCGGCTGAGATTTTCATTCTTCCTGTAACTTTTTTTTTTCCCCCTAAGCTGTTCAAATTAGATAAAAAAAATTATTAGTCTGCTAGTTAACAAGGATTAAGTGTTATATGCATACATTAACGTTTGTTAAAGGTATGGTTTACGCAGGGTTGGGCAAACTACGGTCGGCTGGAAGGTTCTATCCGCCACACGGATATCATTTTAATTTTACTGCTCCGAGGCAAATTAAAAGAAATATATATTTATATATTATATATTGATCTCCTTTTCTACTTTGATTAAATAATAGGGGGTTTTTTTATTCCTTTTTTTTTAAAGGACTGCTGATTTTTTTACTTTCTCTACTTTTGTTCTACTAAACATAAATCGAGGGAAATAGCAAGCACAGACATCTTCCAATCGGTAAAATGTTAAAAAGAGGAAGTTCTTTGTTAGTTATAGCTGTAGATTGGTGCCAACAAACGTTGTCTCTTTTTCGGAGAGCAGACATATGGGAATCCAATATAGGAGAATTAGACCTCAAATATGCACATTTTGAAGCTCCAGCCAGGGGCTTTTTCTTTTGACCCGAGTTCTAATATTATTGATTGCGTATGGAAAGATTGCGGACATACAACATTGTGAATAGTGGTGAAATTATTAAAAGTATAACGTAGCTAGCACTTGTTTGGGTTATTCGTAAAATATTTCAACCCAAAAATGGCTACTAAAAATGTAAAGTTGATTCAGAGTGCCATGCTTTTTAATGATGAATGGATCTCAAAATATTTTTAACAGTTGCAAAAGATAAACCAGTGTGTCTCATCTGCAATGAAGCTGCAGCAGTCTTCAAAGAATATAACATTTCCCATCAGTTTACATCTAAGCATAAGAATTTAAATTATGAAGCAATATCCGAATATGAAAGAAAACTAAATGCAGAAAGTCTTTGTAAAAAATTATAAAGCTGACAAAATTTTTTCAATAAGGGAAGCATATATAAAAGAAGCAGCTACACATGCAAGTTACATTGCAGCAAACAATATTGCTAAAAATAATAAAGCTCTCAGTGATGAGGAGTTTGTTAAACAATGCATGCTCCAAGTTTGTGACGTTCTATGTCCAGACAAGAAAAATAATTCTGAGACTGTAAGCTTATCTTGAAAAAACGGTGACTTCTACAATCAAAGTCATCCATAAAAATTTGACATCGCAATTAGAGTCAAAGATTGGCCAGTTTAAATTTTGCTCCATAGCTATGGATGAAAACACAGATATAAATGATACTGCTCAATTAGTATTATTTATAAGAGGTGTTGATGAGAACTTTGAAATTACCGAGGAAATGGCGTGCATGCGTTCTTAAAAGGGAACTACAAAGGAATGTCATATTTTTCGCGAATTTCAGGAAGGGCTTTTAACTTTGAAAGAGTCTATAACAAATATATGTAATATTACAACAGATGGAGTACCAAATATGACAGGAAAAAAATCTGGATTTCTTGGACTCTTTAATCAAAACTTTCCCAGGAACAATGTTGTTTTTCTACATTGTATTAAACATCAAGATTCTCTATGTAAATCTGCATTGAATATGAAACTAATGCTTGATGCAATCATGAAGCTTATAAATATTATTCAATCTCGTGGGCTTACTCGCAGGAAATTTTGAGATTTTCTTCAGTACGTGCAATCTTAATATTCTGATGTACTACTGTATTACATGCAAGTAAGATGGCTCAGTGCAGGATGTGTTTTCGAACGAGTTTGGCAGCTGAAAGACAACATTGTGTTATTCTTCCATGAGAAACAGTGTTCTGCAGAGTGCAGAATGTTAGAAGACACAGAATAGCTTTCGGACTTTGCATTTTTCATAGATCTTCCTTGTCATATGAGCAACTTGAATGTCAAGATGCAAGAGAAAAATCAATTTAGAGTTTTACAAATCATTATCGAAAGTAAGTTTCCCAAATTTACTATCTCAAGCCCAGAAATCAGTGCTACGTTTGCTTCATCTTATATATGTGAACAAGTGTTTTCAACTATGAACCTTAGAAAGAATTATTTCAGAAGTAGACTGACAGATGAGCATTTAGCCTCGTTCATTAGAATCACTGCATCTCACTTCAAACCTCAATATAAGTAACTTTTAAAAATGAAATCGCAATTTCATTCATCTCATTAACATATATTTAAACTGTAATATTTTTATATTGTTTCTAAAATTTTAGAAAAATTTATCTTGGCCTACCAAACTTTTTTTCCCCCCGATTTTTGGCCGGCGATCAAAAAAAGTATGCCCATCCCTGTTTTACAGTATTAATCATAACCAAAAAAGATCAGAAAAAATTCTTCCAAATTCGTTCCATGAAAACTGTTACAATAGTATAGTCCTATAAGTATCTACCAAAACAAAATATTCAAATGGTGAAAATTTTTGTCTGACAATACAATCCCCTCCCCCAATGCATATGATAATTTCAATTTATAGGCTCAAAAATTCTCTACACACACCACACATTTATCCAGCCATAAATATTAAATGTGCACCTGGCTGTAGTATTAAAACAATACTGCCGCAGCTAAGTAGTAGAATATGTGACATAAAGTAAGAAGAGTATGAAAGAACATGGGATCTGGAGGAGTGAAATGGCGTTCTTAAATGAATAAATGAGTAAAAATTACAATTCATTTTTGAGTGTTTTTTAATTATGAAACATCACATATAGGTATGAAGTTAGAGTAAATTCCACCGGCCTATACATCAAGTGTAACAACATATATAAGCAAATTCCTCCAAAATAGATGAAAAACGTGATAAAATATGGAAAATTTTCAAATGGTAGAAATTCTACATGCTTAAAATTACAAACAGTTTGCATGAAAACATCAAGCTCCTTACATTTGGTCAATCTATATGTACCAAGTAAAAACAATGCCATTTGCAACTTTTTTTCATAATTATTTTTTGCAGTAAGCTAAAAAAATTTCCCATCACATCTGTATACTGAAATAATGCTTTGCAGTTGAAAGAAAATTTGTATCCTTAGCCCAGAGGTGTGCAAGTAACAGACATTTTGGGATGGATGAAAGTGCTAGCAACAAATGATAACTAAAAATTTTTTTTCATTCTTGACCAAGGAAAGCTACTGAATGTGATAAACAATTCTTTCCTGAACATTTTTCTTGATTTGCTAACTGCCTCATAGTTAACAAAAAATATAAATAAGTAGTCAATGTAAAACAAACTTCATGCGCCTTTTATATTAGTTACAGAGCTAATGATAATTCATTAATGAATTTTTTAAATCATAAGAAGTTGCACACAAAAAATGCCTTTTAGAAAATCGAGTAATCAAAGATCAAAATTTAGATAAAATTTTATTATTATTATTTCCCATTTATTTTTTAAGCAATTACTGTTGGAGAAATAATAAAATAGGCAATAACTTGCCAAAGCATATTTAAAAGTGAATATTATTTGAACGAAAAGGTCTAATCTAATCACCCAATCAGTTCTCATTAAATTACTATGGTTATCCATTATCAAGTACTATATATCAGTGTTTGAAGGCAATATTAATTACAATATAGAACTCTATAGAATGAAGTTAAAAGAGAATAGGGCAAATTGGAAGAATAAAACTCGAAAATCAAGTTTAACAAAAAAAATGATAATATTGTAAGAATTGCATAAAAGAAGCTACAAATTATATATGAATGTTTACTATATTTGTATTACAATCACAAAAATATTACATTATGTATGCTTTCTATTTTAGTAATTAAAAATAACATTCTTTAGCTGAGACAGGAAACACCAAAGATATTGACCTTGCTTTCATTATTATTTTAAAATTTTGACAGCTGATTATTTTTCCCTCTACAAAATCCACTAAGATAATTAGAGCTCTGATGTAATGCAAATTTTCATCTTAGCTACAATGTTACATCTATACTTTATCTATGAAGGGCAAATTACCATTGCTGGATAGTTGTGTTTTGATAACACAAACAATGAAAAAACAGGTGCAGTTATCATGCATTTTGCAATTGCTTATATTATAGTTGTATTACAGAAGTTCTGGAGTATTTAGGTTCCTGAAATTTTTATCATCTTATATCTATGCACTTAAGTTTCAAAAAAATACTTAATTTTTTTCATACCTTCATGGGTCCTTAAAGCGTGAGGAAAACAGAAATTATCACATTTTTCACAGAAAACCAACCACATCTCATCCAAGTCGTATGGAAAAAGATAACGATTACGCTCTTGATCTGCAAAATAAAATTAGTTTAAAATTCTAACACCTTTCTCTGTTTTTTAAGGATATCAATTCTAGCAAATTAGCACACACAAAAAAAAGGACAAATGATGCTTTTTCATGATATAAATTACTTTCTTTGACAATGAGAATTCAATGAAGAGTGAGGGGGGGGGGAGATTCCATACTGATTAATAGCAACTAAAAGACTGGCAAAATGTGACATTTTCTACACTATTGAATAGTAATAGAAGATGAAATGCATGATAATTGTACACATTGTGGTGACTGCTGCACTATTAGAGAAAACAAAATAAAGCAGAAAAATAATTTGAGGCAATGTTTATATTATAAGGAAAAGTAGCAAAATGAGGTGAAAGTTTTTGAAGAAGAATTCAAAGACAAAAATATTAGACAAAATATTTCTAGTGAAAAAAAAATGGTAAAAGACATAAGAAAATCATATCAAGTTCTTAAAATGTGGGCAAAATAAAACTTTTTAAATTCATTTAAAGAAATAATATTCTTTAATTGCAATATAACAAAGTTAAATGAACATATTAGTTTTACTTTCAAATTTTATCATGCTAATATAAATAAGGAGTTAGATAATATAACGCCAATTGTTCTATTTCTAGGAAAATTGCTTTCCCCTTCAAAGGCGAAATTGAATGCATTTTATTGCAATTTTTTTAGTTTTCTCTAACAAATCAATATAATTTCCCAATCTCCTAAATAATTATCAGCTGACATAAATCACAAATCAGCCAGATTTTTAATACTGACTGGTGATTTTGACAATTTTATCCTTTTGTATATTCTATAACACTAATAAAAACAGTTTTGTTTTTTCAAATCATTCCCAACAAATTTTTCAATTATTCTTTTTTAAAAGAATTTTACTTTAAACTGAATTGAATCAATACTGATGGAAGTTTTAGCAGCACACGGCAACTAGCCGAGGCTTTGTGTTGCTTATCTTGTAGATAATAAGGCATGTGAAGACTATTAATAGAAATTAGTGTAATGTGGAAATCATAAAAATTAATAGAAACCGTTGAAGAGTGAATTTTAAATATGTGATAAATTATGACAGGAAATCTTTAAATTAAAGTATTTAATATAAATTTGAAGGAGAAGGAGACTTGGTGAGGCTGGCGAGAGCAAAAGGATTAGCTAGGAACGAACCTGAGGAGAAAGACCAGAGAAAAAAAACTAACCACACTATCAATGCTATGCAATTAGAATGCAAGAAGCTGTTTTTGTAAGTATAAAGATGGTAAACTGTGCAATTCAGGAAAAGAGATGTTATCTAAAAAGGATTGCCTGAGTACTTTTTATTTTCAAGGAGGGATATTGAGGAATTTTTCTGATAATAGTGTTTCTAATATTTGGTAGATTATAAAAGAAGTTTTTGGAGAGTTAGATAATAAAACCTTTAACACAGGGTATTTTTAGGACTTGTCTAATACAATCATTACACATAAATCATCTCACATTAGGCATCATTTAGAGGGTTTTATTTTCCATATTTTAAATTTTCTGAAATTGTGCGTCTGAAATTATCATATACCGAACAAGTGTAAGTTAAAACTGGACACAAATAGGACTGGTAGTTGAGCACTTATTTCTAAACAATTTGGAATTATGGCAAATGAAGGAATATTGATTTCTGAATGCTTTATTAATTTTTTTCATACATCATTTCAGTGGGAGAAGTAAATTAGTCTTTTATATAAGGTGATTGATTCTCAAATATTTAATTTCGTTTTTCCAGGAATCAGTCAAAATTCAATTTCACAACAATTCTTAAAACTTTTGAAAAAATGATTGCTTTGGTTTTGTCAACATGTTTTAGTATTTTCCACTTTGAGGCCAGGATTCAAGTTTGAAGGAGGGGGTACATACAGCCTTGGGCAAGAATATCCGTGTTATCAGCATACAGACTAAGGGTTATGTTGCATTGTCTAGGGATGTTGCTCATGAAAAGCAGGAAAATCCAAGAGACTAAAATTTTGCCCTCAGGAATTCCAGTATGAATTTTCTTTGGGAATGAGTTGGAATTTGATATGTTAATAAATTAGCAATCTTCAAGATAGAAGTGAATGATTGATATGATGCAATTAGGAAAATTATACACAATTAATTTGTGGATTAGTCCTCGAGTCCAAACTTTGGTAATCATAAGGAAAATTGCAACAGTGGCTAAATTGCAGGACTTTCCTTCAATGACGTATTGAGCAATTCAAAAGAGTTGGTGAACAGTAGAGAGTTGCATAATGAACCCAAATTATTAAGGG
Source organism: Argiope bruennichi (assembly GCF_947563725.1). Taxonomy (NCBI): domain Eukaryota; kingdom Metazoa; phylum Arthropoda; class Arachnida; order Araneae; family Araneidae; genus Argiope; species Argiope bruennichi. The sequence goes on along the minus strand of NC_079162.1, from coordinate 42,403,521 downwards.
ACGGAGATTTTAATAAAATGGCATGTTTAAGACATCTGGTTAAAATTGGTTTTTCTCCCAGTTTACTAAGAGCAGGTAAAAGTGATAGCCTGCAATTGACAGCTTTAGTGGAATTCTTGGCAGGTTCGAGGATTGAAAGAATCCTGGCCATTTTCCAACACTTGGGAATATATTTTAGTGAAAACATATAAATAAAAAGGTTAACAAGTTTAAGGAGGGGCTTTAAAGACATGTTATCGAGTCCGGAGTCTTTCCTGATTTTAGTATTTTTCATGAAGTCTAATTATTTCTAAGTTACTTTCTGATATTTAATAGGGCGAGGGGTTTTGTAAAAACTTTATACTGATGTTCTTACTTCTTCACAGTAAAAGGGTCTCCAAAATTATGTACTTGAAATTGAGTTTTTAAATGGCTTGCAATTAATTTAGCTCTTTCTAAATCAGTTTGCATGTGAGAATATTTCCAGGATAGGTTAGTTCAGGAATATTAACTTTCTTTGTTTTAAAATATTTTGCTCTCCGTCAGATGAAACCATCAGTGGTGTTTGAGTTACTCTATACTGAGAGCATAAGTGTCCCAAGTTTATTAATTAAAGGATCTGCGACATCAGGCTTGAGTTCTATTTTAATTATTTTTGTTAGTGGTGTTTCATTTGTTCCTTCTTCAATCAATTTCTTTCAGATTTACTTTTTTTGAAGGTGGTGAGGAAAAATAATTCCTCAGATTCTTTAGTGGGACATAGGCTATTTTGATAAGCTTCTTGTAAATCAGATGTGAATTTAAGGACTTCTTTTTCAAAATCTCTTATGGAAGGGGGGGGGTTGAAATTTGTTATTAAGAAAGATGCGGAAGTTATTCCAATGGATGAACTTGGCATAGTTTTAGTAAGAAAATTGTGAAGCTGAAATTAAATTTTAGAAATATGGAATTGTGATATTTCTTCATGTTCAAAGTATTTAAAATATATCTTTTACAGGTTTTTTTCAAAAGTACATAAATATATTGCTTGCTTATCTGTTTTGCAAATAATGATAATATAAAGACAGAAGTTTAATTTCCTTATTTTGCATGCTACATTATTTTTTGTATTAAAATAGAAAGAAATTCGGATTATAAAACAAAAATGAAAAAATATCTGCTACTTTAACAGTAACTCGTATCTATAACTTCAATGTTATTATATTTACGTATTATCATCCATGTTATTAGTTCAGAATTCCTTTTCTTGTCTTTCTTCAGAATTCTTTGTATTATTGTAAGGAAAATGCTTAAAATATTTTTAAAAATTGATACAGAAAAAAATTGTTATCACTGAAAAGATAATATTTTAAAAATAATGTAAAAATCATTTTAAATTTAATATTTTTGAAAGTTACCACAGAAAAATACCAAAGTTTTGATTAATTTTTTATCAAATTTTAATTAAAATTGCCAAAAATTTGCAGAAAGATGTACATTTTCAACCTCCAAAGTATATGTGAAAAGCTTCGTTTCTATGTCAAAAAGTCTAGCCAATAAAGTGCCAACATTCAGATGCACAAAGAAACACGTTCATTTTTATTATAAGCAAAGATGATTTTGTCCTTATTGGAATTTATGTACATAATCATGTGAATGTCTAAGATATATTCTGGATTTAAAAGACAGAGCATTAAATGTAAAAATGATATCACTAATATTTTTTGTTCACTAGTAAAAAATTATAAATTTGAAATTCAATAAATTGACCTTATTGAAGTTTACGTTTTCTTTTGAAAAATCATTTCATTACATGAAGGAATGATGGTATAGTTTGAATATTAAAATTGTTTCCGAAACGATGAAATGCCATACATAAAATACAATTTCATGTCCAATATTGATCCCTCTACTAAAAGATAAATAATATTTTTATAATTAATTGACAGAAAAAGTGGAAAGTTTTTATTATCCCAAATACAAGTTATTTTGGAAAGTGCATATTAATTAAATGTACATTAACAAAAAAAAAACTAATAGTCCAGTAAAAAAATTACAAAATTGCTATACACCGAAAAATTTTGATTAATATTTGAACAGTATATTTCAAGTTGATCTGTTCATTGTCCAGGCCTACAAATGATCATTAATGGTATATCTAGGTGTCAAAAGCTTTCATATAAATAACAAATTGGTAAAAATAACCAACTGGCGGGGATGGAGGTTTGATTCTGCAATTTTTTGAATTATTGAAAATATAGATTTCCTCATTTCAAATATATATATGATAAGAACCTTGCTGTATTTTACCTGCAAAATCCTACTATTAACAAGCATTAACAGATTGTTTAAAATAAACATTTTTACTTTTTTGAATATGAAATATGAAAAGAGATAACATTGTAATCGTCAAAAAATTTTAACTCATGAGTTTGGCAAATCTCCATTTTCAGACCTCTCCAAAACCTAAAAGTATTTTTTTGGCATTATATTTATACGTCTATCTGTGAATATAATAACTCTAAGATACTTGGAGCTAGACAGGTGAAATTTGGTACATGCACTTGACACCATATTTGTACAGTTTTATTAAATTTTCAATGAAATCCATTCAAAGGAAATTTTCTGGCTGACCATGTACAAGAGAGCAGGATAACTACAAAACATTACGATCTAGATAGATAAAATTTGGTATACAAGTTTAGAATCTATAATGCCAATTCCACTAAAATTTTTAACCAAATCTGTCAAAGGGTTCATCATCTGTCAATTTATACTTTTTCATGTAAATGCAATTACTTAAATAAATGAAATTTGATATGTGATCTTATGACTACAACTGTACTTCAATATCAAATTGTATTTGAATCGGTCGGAAAAATAATATCCACAGTACATATTATTCAGTTTTCAGGATTTTTTATACTAACTGTATGCACAGGATCAATCACAAAAAAAATACTGAAGATCAAAAGGCATTGGCAGTTTTACCCAAGGTCCACATATGTGAGAGGAGAGGAACACCACCATTATTACAGAATTTGCAAGAAAAATTTTTGGGAGACGACTTCCACTCATTAAATTTGACATCATTTTTCCCACTAACAGATTTTTAAAAACAACAGAAACACATTCAGCAATTTCACAAGCTGCCCCCACAAAGGGGAGAAAAAAAGAAAAAGAAAAAAAAAAAAAAAACTGAAAACTTTTCAGTTTAAATTTTAGGTAAGTGGTACATAAAAATATTCATCAACCAGGAATCTTTTCCTTTTGATTTGTTATATTTAGAAATAATGTTTCCACATAAGTGTCAAAAAATTTTTCTTAATACAATAAGCAAATATTACTTTCACTGTCACAAAAAACGGATCGGTAAAATTCCTTTCTTACCTTTCTGCAAAAGTGTTTCGATACTGTCCGAACTTGATATCTTCTGTCTTTTATTCTCTCTGTGAGAATGTGCCGATGAATGACCTTCTTGGGGAGAAAGTGCACGTGAAGGACCTTCTAGGGGAGAAAGAGCACGCGAAGGACCTGCTTGGGGAGAAAGTGCACGCGAAGGACCTGCTTTGGGAGAATGGGCAGGCGAATGACTTCCTTTTGAAGAATGGCCAGGCGAATGACCTCCTTTTGGAGAATGGCCAGGCGAATGACCTCCTATTGGAGAATGGGCAGGCGAATCGCCTCCTTTGGGAGAATGGGCAGGCGAATCACCTCCTTTGGGAGAATGGGCAGGCGAATCACCTCCTTTGGGAGAATGGGCAGACGAATCACCTCCTTTGGGAGAATGGGCAGACGAATGACCTGCTTTGGGAGAATGGGCAGACGAATGACCTGCTTTGGGAGAATGGGCAGACGAATGACCTGCTTTGGGAAAATGGGCAGACGAATGACCTGCTTTGGGATAACGGGCAGACGAATGACCTGCTTTGGGATAACGGGCAGACGAATGACCTGCTTTGGGATAACGGGCAGACGAATGGCCTGCTTTGGGAAAATGGCCAGACGAATGACCTGCTTTGAGAGAATGGGCACGCGAATGGCCTCCTTTGGGAGAATGGGCAGGCGAATGACCTCCTTTGGGAGAATGGGCAGGCGAATGACCTCCTTTGGGAGAATGGGCACTCGAATGATGTTCCTTGCAATACTGTGGAGACAAACGGCGTTTTTTGCAAGGCCGTGCAGATGAACCTGTGAAGAATATAACATGAGGTCAGAACAATCCACCAAAAAACAAATTTGTGAACAAAAAGTCAACTTTTTAGCCAACAATATAAGACATAATATAACAATCTATAACTACATTACTACATTAATTATAAAAATACGTATAACAAAAAAATTCAAAGTATTTACTTTTTAAGGGAATAGTTCTTTCTGAGATTGTTTCCATGAAACAGCAGAATACTCAAAAATAAAGTTAAGATTTCATTCCTGAAATATTCTAGTTTACATCTGCATTCAGAGTGAGGTGAGAAATTGCAATAGAATTATGCTATGTTTCAATTGAATATTTTTAGATCAAATATTTTTGATAGAAAAAAATAGCAGCCTTTAGAAATGGTCAGACTATTAAAAAAGTTATCTTGTCTTACTTCTGAACTTCAGTAAAGGACTTTTCAAAAGTTTCACATTTCAAAAATTTAATTAAAATCTGCTTTTAACCTATATGCAAAAATAAAAATTTTCAGCTTCTAAGAAATTAAAATTAATTAAGAAAGAAATTAAAGAAAAACCCAATTATACATTTTACAAAGAAATAAAAATGATTTAACAATTCATAATTTTCATAAAAATGGAATCAAATTTCAGAGGTTAAAAAGATACTCGCTTTTTAGTTAAAAGCAAATGGCAGCTCCTACATTTTCAAAAAATATTTTTTTGAGCCAGCACAAAACAATAAATCGCATTGCCCCATAATTTATTAACACTCATCAAATGAAGAATCTTATTTAAAGCAAAGAAAAACCTTTATTATGACAATGTTAACAGCAGTAAAACCACATGATTCATTCAAGGGAGCAATGATATTATACTCTGTTAGCAAAAATATAGACAAAAACATAAAATGCAATTCATGGCAAAAATAAGAATGGGATGATTTTTTTTTAAATTTTTTTTTCCCCTTCATGTGTGCATAATTATAAACATTACATGAACCACAAGTTACGGTTAAATTAATAGAAAAATAACGAAGACTTAATTGATTTAGAAAAACAGAAAATAGGGTATGGCATGATTATAGACAATACTTGTTTTCTGGATTGTATTTAAGGTACAGCAATACAGTTACAAATGTTCATATTGAATTCTGTCTCCATTATTTTTAGTCACTCCAAATAGATGGTTTTCTATCAAAAGTACTAAGTTTTGCAATACCTCTGAGCTCAGTTTATATTATACTTGCTCTACTGTTGCTTTAAGGTCCTTGGTCGAAAAATATCAGCTTCCATTTTCATATGCATTTTGTGCTAAATATCCTCGCAAGTTCTCCATTGGATTTAGTCAGGATTAAGTAATGGCCAGTCCATGACACTGATATTATTCATGTTGAACCAAATATTCGTCAAATTAGATACATGAAAAGGCACCCTGTCCTGTTAAAATACACAGTTTGGTCCTCTCAACAAATCCTGTAGTAGAATAAAATGGTTCTCTAATATTTGCTGATAGGCCTGGGAATTCCTTTTCTTACTACAAATTGCCAGAAATGTTTGTACATTAAATTCAAAACTACTCAGTCATTACCCACCCTCCAGCTTGCTTTTCCTAAAAAAAAACTTCTTGGTTCACTTTTTAAAACATGCCACTGAAATTTATAACCATAATGTCCATTCAAATTCCATTTTTTCTCACCACTAAATGTGGTTGACAGCCATTTATTCCTTTTCCATTTTCTTTGCACAGTTTAAACATCCAGTTTTAAGGAGTACTTTTAAGCATGGTTACTTTAACATTTCCTTGAAAGTTTTTTTTTGTTTAGATTCCAGCATTCTGTGAATGATATTTTTTGACACTCCAAATTTGTAAACAATTTGCCACAATGATACACTTTTTCTAGATGTCATCCATGGATTGATTCTGTCACTATGCATACATGTCATTCTTTGATGACCTAGTCTTTTCTTACTAGACCACTTGTCAGCATTAAACAAAATTATGCAAGTACTTTGTAAAGATTGCTTAAAAATCTTAGATATATCTTTTGGTGCCTATCAGATATCAACTTTAAGCTTAAATACAAAATTTTGATGATCTTCGCCTTCTAAATCTCTTCAATTCTGGGGCCATTCTCAACCTTTTATTTGTAGTTGCATACTTTTAATGATTTCAAAATTTGGCGGCACACAAAGAAAAAATTTTTTAAAGTTATTTACTTACTTATAATACACTATATGAGATAGTTTATAATAATAATTTTGAATGTAAAATAATATAATATGTACTACAAAAACAACAGTACATTTATTAAGGGATGAATTACAAGGTAATAATATGAATACTTTTAATGAAAAATTTTAACTTGATGTTTTTTTGATAATTTCATTTATATTTGGTCGTAAAGATGACAATGCTACTCTCGCATTGTCTTCTACATTTAACAGTCTCAATCTTTTTTCTTTCTTTTTTTCCCCGTTTTTATGTCGGTTAATACTGAAAATCCGCATTCCCACAAATAATATGCAGAAAATTGTAATAATATTTTTAAAGCTTTTTTTGTCTATCGTGGGATAATCGCATCTAATGTTGATACAAAATGAATTAATTGATTCTTCTGAATATTTTAAAATTAAATCTCGATTAATAGAAATAATATTCTTCCTCTTCATTCAAAGTTAAATACAGAAGTATTCGTTATCACAAATGGATTACATCAGCAGGATCAAATTTTTTTATAAATAATGAATAATTCTCTCCTCTAATGTTGTCAAATGGTCAATAACAATTTTATGAGTAGTTGCATTAAAATCTTTTGGGACTGATTCAAACTTTTCCAAATTGCCTTCCTGAGCTTTATTCTTCCATAAAACTATTTCTTTTTGGAATCCCACCAGTTTATCTGTTGAGTTTAATATATTTACTTCGTTCCATCTGTTAGTAAAATGATAAAATAAAATTATTCTCATACTTCTTATTCACTTCTTTTATACATTATTTGGAGTCCTTCCTTTATACATTTTTTGAGTGGAGGTGGGGATAATGGGAACACTTGAAATTTCTTCATGTGGGGTAAAAATTCCACTTTATGAAAGATTACAGTTATCAAAGATAAAAATAGTTAAACTATTTTTCGGGAAAACAGCTTTTAACTTTTGTAAAATCAACAGTTTTCTTTTATAGTGTATTTTAATTTAAACAAACTTTACTCATAATTAAAAAAAGCATTATAATTTTTACTATATACATTTCTAAAATTTGGTGGCACAGTGCCAAAGTACAGTGGCTAAGAATCACTGCTCTAGGGATTTTGTTGAATTTATAAAAGCATCAATTTGATAGTCGAACAAGCCAAAAAATTATTCCAAGCAAATAAAAGTCAGAAAAACAGGCAATAAATACTTTCAAGAAATGTAAATAATCATCAGATGAATACAACTAATAGCATTTCTAAGTAAAGTTAGACGATCTCTATATTTATAGAACAGGCTATTTTTAATTTTTAAAAAAATATTGACAGTTATTTTCTAAAATTTCTATAATAAAACTGAATAAATCAATTAAAATATATATCTGGATCATTTCTGAAAACACATGAAAAGTATTTTAGCTGGGGATGTCATTTTTTATTTGTGTCTATATTTTTGGGACAGGGTGTATTTTGAATTTCATTTCAATAAAAATAATTGTTCCAAATTGGACCCAAAACAGATTTCTTAAAAATTACTAATACTAAAGAAATAATGCATTCAGACAAAATTGATATTGTTGAAAAGCTAACTTTTTTAAAACACTTAAAGACCGTATAAATGTAATTTTTGTGCAATAATATGCTTTGACGTTATGACAGAAATAATTTTATTAATAAATTTTTATTGAAATGTCTAATAAAAATTTTGAAAAATTCATTCTTAGTGGGCCTTTAATATAAAGTTAAATTTTATGCTCCTAACTTCTATAGTTTATGCTACACATTGCTCAGTCAATCCAGATGAAACTTTACACAAATTTGTATAGAAAAATCACAGGAAAATAAAACTCTATAAGGGTCAAAAAAAGAGAAAAAGTGAAAATCGTTACAAAATTGTAAAATATGAACCCTGAAGAATAGGTGTTTTTCAATTTATTATTATTATTATCCATTATTTCAAAATTGTTAAGCCCCCGATGTAGCAGAATTTTTTTTATATAAAAACTACAATTTGGTGAGATTGGTCCAACAAATAATAATCTTGTAATGACTGTAATTAAAAAATACTTCAAAAGAAATTATGAACATTGAAAACTTGTGGTTTCAAGTTAAAATTCCAAATAAGATTTTTACGTGATTGACTAAAATACACATTTAAATGATTTACAATTAAAAATAATGCAGTAAAATCCCTTTAATATGTCATTCAAAGGATTACTAAATGTACTACAGAGACTTAACTGTAAGCACTTTTACAGTAGCTTCTCCCATGTTCAACATAGTCCTCCCTCTGGAACATCAAATTCATCCAAAATTCATATTTGGTTTGTGGGTACTTTTGAAATAACTGCATGCAAGGGATTAAACATCAAAGATCACAACACATTTACACAAAATTCACAATTTTATGCCAAGGACACCACCATTATTAAAGAGTGAGCATGAAAGCTTTTGCAAGATCACTTCCACTTATTATATTATATTCATTACCAGATTTCTAATATCAACAGAAGCACATTCAACTATTTCATGAGCCAAAAAAAACTGAAAGCAACTGTACAGTTTAAATTCAAGTGTTGCATAAAAATATTCATCAACCAGGAATCTTTCCCTTGTAAACATTTTCTTTTGTTATACTTAGAAATAATGTTTATACATACAATAAGAAAATATTACTTTCAATGTCACAAAAAATAGTTAGCTAAAATTCTTCTCTTACCTTTCTTCAAATGTTTTCGGGTTTTGCCCAATTTTGATTTTTTCTTCCCTTTCTTCTTAAGCGATCTAAAATGTTTCACCGTATAACCTGTGCAGAATATACATCAAGTCAGAACAGTCAACCAAATAACAAATTTATGAACAAAGAGTCAAATTTTTTGGCAACAACGCAAAATATAACAATCTATAATTAATTACAATATTATATTAAATGTAAAATATTTATAACACAAAAGGATTCAAAATATCATATAATTTCTTGTTTTTTTAGAAAGAAAAGTTCTTTCTGAAACAGTTCCATGAGATAGCAGAACAATGAAAAATAAAGTTAGGGTTCCAATCACGATATGTTCTAGTTTACATATGAATTCAGAATGAAATGCCTTACCCATTTAAACTTGTATTTTTGTATTCGGACAGAATTCTACATTTGTATCATTGCTCATGTTGTTTTTAGTGTTCATACACATGTATATATCATCTGTTGAAATAAAAGATTTGTTTGGTAATCAGGCTAATTTAGTTAATGCATCTAGATAAAAACATGATTAGCAATTTGTAAAACATCAGGAATGAAAACCTCCTCAATGATAATTGGCATTTGAATATAAAGTCTTCTGCAAGGTATCTGAATAGATGCAACACATCTTTAAAAAATGAAGGTATGTGCTTACCACATTTTAGTAAAAATTACTTTAACCACATAATATTGTTTCAATGAAATATAATTTAACTGCATTATTCACTCGGATGAATACAGTCATGTGTTTTGAAATTGATTTAGCTTTAAAATAGTTGTATTAACAATACTAAAAATAGCAGGAAATAATCAGGATGTACCAGGGGAAGTGATTTCTAGGGTAACAGTTAAGCTACCAGCTTTATAGAAGAGAAATGTAATAGTTTGATTTATTTAAGCGGAAACCAACTTTAGTGTATCTCAAATAACAATTGCCAATAAAAATATTATTTCATCTCAGTGAACATAGATTCCGATATATTAAGTGAGGGGTCAGATTTATTTATTATTCCATTGGTGACAATAAGTACCAAGTTCAAAAGAAGAGTTGATTTAGGAATTTTCTGATTCACATTCTTAGCAAATCTGCCAACTTTTATTTGACTTCACTTCAGAAAATGTTTTTTAAAAATCTGTGTTACTAATAGTAGAAGGGCATGAGGTTGAAAACTGAATTCGGGATGAGATTTAGTATAATGGTAGTATACATTTAGAATGTTCACTCACGAAAATATTAAAATGCGAGTCAATTTTTAGAAAATGGCCCTCAAACTTTTAGCATAGCTTATATATTAATAATGTGTCACTGTTACCGAGGCACGAATAGCATAGTGGATAAGGCGTAGTATTCACAAGACTCAGGTTCGGTCATAAGGCTAGCCTTTATTTATTTATTTTTTTATTTTTTTCTAAATTGTTTCAAATTAATTTAGCAATTTACAAACAGTTATTTTGTAACAGTTAATATATTTGTAATTTTTTAAGTAAAAATAAATATTAATTCTCCTAACTCTTGGATTATAATTTAATTTTTAAAAGAAAAATAATTATAAATATGAATGTTTTTTTTTAAATATTCAGATTTACTTAAATTAACAATTTAAAAAGGGGTTTCAATTAACGTGATACTTATTTTTGTATGGAAAAATAAATGTATTTTCTCTTATTACATATGTTAGAACATATTTTTTAAAAGAAAAATAATTATGTTCATGTATATGGTTCTTGAATTATAGTTAATTTTCATGTGTTAAAATAATTATAATTTTAACAATAATATTTCAAAATAAACATTTTTATCTCAAAATCTTTAAAAGTTTCGTTTTTTTTGAATTTCAATAAAGATAAATTATTTGTTATAACTCAACGAAACAGCAGTTTTAGCAGGAATTAAATAAAATTATATTGTCAAATATTCTAAAAGTTAATAATCGAAAAGAAAATGCAGAAAGCAGATGTTAAGTTACGGAATGCATAGGCAGATGGTGCAAAATTTTTAGTAACATACAATATGCTTTGTGCGATGCAAAAATTTCTGAAGGGCAAACATTTTTTGCATGTATATAAAATTTGTTTTTTAATCGATTCCTTTAAGATTTCTCTTGTGCATAATCATTATTCATAAACAGTGCAAGTTAGTTCATTATTCAAAAATGTCAAAATATATCTTGTTTAAAATGTTTTTACGATAATGATCATTGTCTCTTGTATGTAATAAAATATTAATGAAATACTTTAAAGATATCAGTAATTTAATTAACATTTATCATCATTTAAGTTATATTTGTAATTATTTTTCCTGCTTAAAAATAAAATTATGTTTCAAGTATTAAGTGAATGAATATTTATTTTGAAACAGAATTATTTTGAGAACATACATATTTGATTGATAAAAGTTACTTTTTAATTAAAACTGTATGTAATTTTATTTAAATTTTTTTTAAGAAAAACGTGTTTATATCTTTTAATTTTTTTTAAATTATACTTTAGATATTAAAAGATACATTTACTTTCCATATAAAAATTAGTATCATATTAATTGAAACTATCTATAAATTGTTGATCTAAATAATTCTGAATATTTAAAAAACGCATTTATATTTTTCTTCTAAAAATTAAATTATAATCCAAAAATTAGGAGAATAAATATTTATTTTTACATAAAAAAATGAAAAACATTAATTAGAACTGTTCGTAAATTGTTAAATTAATTTGAAATAATTTAGAAGAAAAGAGAAGAAATGCTAGCGCAGAACCGAAACCAAATCTCGTGAATACTACATCAGCACCTTATCTACTATACTATTCGCGCCTCGGCAACGCTGACACCTAAACAATGCTAAAAGTTTGAGGGCCATTTTCTCAAAATTGACTCGCTTTTGCGCTTTAACATTTTTGTGAATGATCAACCTAAATCACGGTTGCCACTTAAAACTGGAAAAAAAAAAAATCCCTGCGTTTTCTCTGTACATATATTCAAGACAGAGGAAATACACGAATAGCACTCGTATGCTAGTCAGAATGCAATATAATTTTAAGGAGTGGAAAAAGCAAGAAAAGGAAGCAACAATTTAACATTACTCGAAATAATATACATTAAAAGAAGGTTTATATTTACATACAGATAAAAAAAAACATTCCCTTTATTAATTATCTAGAATTTAGAAAGCCAAAATTTATATATTAAAGAGAGGGGATATATTACCTCTCATGCTCCTTAACTGTAAGTCGCACAAAATGAAGGACATGTTCGAAATAAAACATGAAATATTTTTGTCACCATAATAAAAACAACTTAATGATTACTTAACAAAAAGCGTTACAAAGCAAGATTACTTTTTTTAACTTATTCATTTTTGACAATTCATGTATTTGGGAATCAATTTCCGAAACTTCTGCAGATTTTTCTGCCATCGGTTTCATGAATCCGTAACAAATAAGGTAAGATATTTTTGTACGGCCTAATGTACATTTTTTATCTATTTAACTTTGAGTGGACATACATGAAAATATTTCCAATATATCATTGAATAATGCATTAAAGAACGAATGTGACGCAAAAAGCTTTAATGCCCATAAAAATTCGGTTTTAAATTATTGTTCTTTAATTAAAAGTTCGAAATGAACATTAAATTTGACGTTTCCGGAATTGACATGCCAGCTTTCCTGTATTCCTTTTAGATACTAAGTTCAACATCAACGATGACTCTTCTGAAATGGCAGGCAGTCTTGCATGTTTTCCTCCTTTAGTAAGTGCCTGTTTTCTGATATTCCTTAGGCTTATTGCCTTCTCAGCAGTACGCAACAAATGGATTTTGCGGAACTACTCGAATTCATACAGCAAAATCAAGATTTTTTATCCGACCAATTTGTATTAAATAGATTTTGAGTAACTCATTGTTTTAAAAAAAATCTCTTATCTATTTAGAATAAGCTCCCAGTAATAAACAAATCATTCAGTAAACTCAAATATGGTAGACTAAACACTACCTCGTAGCTTCCGCAGACTAAATTACATTTCTTTGTTCCTGGCACAGAAATGTATTCTATTCTTTCGCGCAGTTACTAAAGTCTCGCGCATGCTCATCAGCTGCTATTCGGGAATCTCATTGAAAAAGAACTGTCTAGCAAATCGAAACTGGACTGATATTTATAGGGGGGGGGGAGCGAAGCGAGTATAAAAGAGGCGAGTTTCAACGGTCACATGGAACACACAATCATTGCACAATGAGATTAGATAGTTACAATTCAAGCAAATTTTTCATGCTTTATTTATTTTAAACCCCCGAAATATCATCTGGAAATAATGTTAAAGCAGTTTTATAATAATTTTAAATACTTCTATAAATTACGTTTAAAAATCATAAAAATAACTGAGGAGCAAATGTATCTGTTCCGTAACTGATTCTAAACACAATTTAATTTTAAGCGGCTTTTATACCATTTGTTCAATTAAGATATTACGGTTAAGATATTAACTATTTCAAATTTAAAATGTAAAGCAGATATGCTTCAAGAAGTAGTTGTATAATTACAATGAAACATTTTTAAACTAAAGTTGTTTTTCAAGAACTGTATTGTGATATTTTTTTTTCCAGTACTGTCCATTTCTGATCAAATGAATTTCTTCTACTGTCAATAACATTCGGTGGTAATCTCATCAAAATTATCTATCAGCTCCTTCCCTAAGCTTTTACAATAAAGTTTAACACAACTGAGGCTGAAAATAATTTGGATTCAAAATCTTTCTATTGGATACCTATATCAAATACAAATTTGGATTTCATAAGGTTATCAAATATAAATAATTCAGCTTAGAAAGCTTTTGGATTTAGAATTCAGCCACTATTTTACCATTTCTATAACAATTTAGCCACAAACAAAATAAACACCTAGAGATGCATAAATCTAACAAAAGACAAAATGAGCACATTTATCTTAATACGTCCTTTGTCGTTAGCCATAAAATTACATGATTTTTTTTTTCATTTCACTTTTTTACTTTAAAAAACGGAATACTGCATTTATTACGAGACAGGTTCAATAGTTGCATAACCGATCAAATGTTCAGTAAAATTAGGGGTAAAATACAACTCTTTTCAGTAAGAATTGCAATATTCATGCAACGAGGGATACTAATCATTAAAAATCTCTAAAAATTGATACTGACGCCTTCGAAGCCCAATTAACAAACCATAAACACCTGTGATTACTTTTTTTTTCTTGGAGGGAAGTCGCTAATCGAACTGCAGATTGCAACACAAGATTCTTATTTTGGACAAGCATCCCACTGTGGCTGGGCATAGCGGTTGTCATGACAACGGATCTTGCGTCAAAGCTCCTTTCGAAAAGCTATTTTTAAAAATCGATCGATCGCTCCTTAGAAATTGAAAACAGTGCCTAGCAACCAGGCTGCTAAACAAGTAAAAGGAAATGCGTTTTACTTTTGATTGTTTGATAAGACTGAAAATTTTTAATTTTTTAAAAACTGAAATTTAAGCAAAACAGATTTTTAACTTTTTCTTTGCTTGATTGCGAAATAAAATATTCTAACATTAAACACTTTGAACTAAAATGCCTGTGTATGACCAAACTAAGCAGCAAAAGTAATAATAATAACAGATGAAAAGTACATGACAGATTTCTCCATTATATTAAATTTGGGATGAAAGTACATCCAAGCGAATACACAGACCGATATACGGATTACATAGAAGGATTTGGTTCAAAATTCTATAGTGGATCTACACTTTGGAAGCTAAAATACTGTTCAGAATTTTATCCATCTACCTCTTGGCGTTTTGAAGTTATGTTTACTTGTTTCTCTGCAGAAAGACTTCCTATGGGTCTATAATTGCGGTGTTATGACGGTGTTATAAAATTTCATCAGACAGTTACCGATTTGACAGACAGGCGTAATCTCAATGTGCTTTTCAGATTCGGAAAATCTGAATGCTGAACTTTTTAATGATCAAAATACTTTCTCTTTGCATACTTCGCATACGTAAAAGGTAATGGGAAAATGCTTCATATTTCATCTATAAAAATGCTTTTTTTTAAAAAATCGTTGATTATATCAAATTTATTTGTTTATCATTTTTTTTATTATTATTATTGTGTCTTCTTACTCCTACATACTTCAAACCAGCCCTCTGAATTGAAATTCAGAGATTCTGATTACTTTAGTTTTTGTTTATAACCTTATCTTCAATGCAGAAAAATCTTTTGTTCTAAAAGAAAAAAAATTTCCGTTATGCAGAACGCGGAGAAGTTCAAGAAAATGAGGAAGGTTTCATTATGACCCTTATAGAATAGAGAGCCATTTTTATTCTAACAAGCTTGAGGCAGAATAACCAAATATCGTCGCTCGGCCATAAAAAACCAAATTAAACAATTAAAACTAGTATCCTATCAAGTTACAGAAAATGGAATCTTCTTCAAAAATCGAATACGATTTAAAGTAAGGGCTTTTAGTATTTTTTTTTTTTTTAATTCCTAGAAAAAAACGTTGTTATATTCAAAATGTTAGGCAGTTCCGAGATGATTTCAAAATTCTAGAATACAAATTCATCATAACCTATGAATTTTGCGGAAATAAATCGTCTAAATAAACATTTATGTAAACAAAGAATAAAAAATTAACAATCAATTAAAAAATACTGCCAAAGATTACACGCCAGATTTAATAAAAACGATATATTCATGCCAAAGATAGATATTCCGAAACTGTTGTTCGTCTATTGCCATCCAATTAATTTCCAATCCATCCTTTAGGTTAATCAATTCTTTTATTTATTGCCTATATTGCAGTACAGCTTTTTGAAACACCAAAAACATATTAAATGTGAAATATCATCTGCTAATTTAAAATTTCCTCTTCTTTCAAAATGTAACATGTCAACAAGCATATATTGAAGCAACAAACAACATATTGAAGAATGTTTTTGCACTTTCCAAATATCTTTTTTCCATAATTCAAAACCATTGCAAAATGAACAATAAATAGTGATGTTCTAAATACAAAATAAGCAATATTATTCATTAGAAAGGGGGAAAACCATCAATCATTACTACTACATGGAAAGAAAACTTCAAATAAATAATCAAAAAGGGTCCTGCTGTTTGAAATATTTCTAGAGAGAATATACTAATAACAAGAAAAAATCTGATAATACATAAATCTATTGTAAATTCTTTATATACATCTGTAGCAACAATAAATAAAATATAAACAAAGGTCAACACTTTAAAAAAACTAAACAGCACAATGCTCATCACTTTTAGAAACAGATAGTAGCACCCATTTGAAAGGTTTAATGACTACATCAAATATAGGTCTATTCACTATTGAAAAAGAAGAGAAGATACACAAATCTGGTTCTTTCAAAGTAAAAAAAAAAGTATAAGACATTTATTACTGTCACAGGGTTCTCCTAGAATGGGAAATTAAAATAAGAAGATAGGAAAAGAAAATCAACTCAACATTCTATCAAAAGAAAGTTTTAAACCCACTATCTACAGAAGAAATTCATTTCTTCGTCCTAATTACTTTCAAAGAGTGAAACATAATCAAGACAAAGGTACAAGACATACTTCAAAAAGTATCACTACATTCCTTAAAAAAATGAAAACTGATGCAGCTGTTACAAATTTACTTTTTCAATATATTTCTACAAACCTATCCTAATATTTCCCCTATGTATGCATGAAAATTGAATGGGATTTTTTGAGCCAGAAATAAAATTACACTAGATTGAAATTGATTTTTAGAAACAGTTACATCAAAAATAATCTTAAGACAGCAATTAGCTAAAGGAAGTTCAAGCAACTTGCAATTTTATTTTTCACATTGCGATGAATTAAAATTAGATTTAGGAATTTATTATTCTTAAATGCATAGATGGTAAAGAAGTTGGATGTCTTAAAAATTTTACTACAGATGGCATTGCACTACATATACGATTTTACTGAAATGAGTTTAAACTGTATTATACTAATAAAAATAATCCAAATCTAATCCACAAAAAAAATCAAAGTTTGAGAAGAGGTATCAATTGCTCAAATAGCTCTTGTTGTCTCTCAAAATCTCTTATCTGATCTCTCTCTGTATAGTAAAACAAAAACTCTGTATAGTAAAATTAATGTAAGTTGTTAATAAAAAGGAGGACTTTCTAACAGTTTTGAAATAAATGATTTATAAACAGCTATAAATCATTCATTTATAGTTTGTAGTAGTAGGATGTAATTAACTTACTAAATGTAGTACAAAAAACTTCACCAGTAAATATTCAACATTTAACTATACTAGCAGGGCAAGCCTTTAGCCAACTGCATCTCTTGCTTCCAACAAGTCTCTCGTAACAGAATGTAACAAGAAAAGAACATATTAAATATAAAATGAAGAATCAGTTTACTTTCAAAATATAAATTTTAGCACTTTTTTATGTTTATAAATTGTTTGTGAACCCACATATTCCATTTATTTTATAGACATCAGTTTTAAGACAGTAAAATGTAACTTTAAAAAAAAAAAAAAAAGAAAAGAAATATGCCCTTTTTGCAAATATCCCATCCGTCTTGGTGCAAGCTCAGCCAGCCATAGAAGTCTCAATGCTCATTGCGGCCCGGAGTTTGCACAGACTAGCAGAGGTTGAAAATTTGTAATATAAAGCACAGGAAACTCCAGCAACTCTCTGGAAAAAGTTCTTAAATTTCTCTCCCACTCGCATCCTGAGGTTCATTTTATCCTATAAAGCCACAAGGGTAACTTTGTAATTCAATGCCTCTGAAATCCAACATCTGTGAAAAAGGGGTTCAAAATAGGCTGATTCTAAATGTATGGAGGGGGAAACCAGTCCTACTTAAACATCACAAAAGCCCTTAAATTTCAACTAGATGATTATTTTGAACTGTTACCAGTGTTACGAGAGAAGATTAAAAACAAGCTTTTTCATTTCAATTCCAAAAAGTGACATGAAATTGAAAAAGAATACTGTGGCATATATATGTAGCAATTTATACATTGAGTCGACTTTTAAAAAGAAATATTAAACCATTATTATTATAATATGGTGTAACTATATAAATGGTTGATTTAACATTTTCAAATCTAATTTATCTACAATCAGAACTCCCTACTATTACTATTATACTATAATATTAAATTATCTAGAATTCAAATTTATTTCACTTAGTTTGAAATAAAGACTACAAATTGTAATTTAAAAAATTCAGAACAGTTTCTATTAGTTAAATATGGCCATACTATATACCCCCAATGATCATGAATAACACTTTAAGGTCCTTATATTCATGCAAGCATTTGACAGCTATTCAATGAATCAAATGAGAAAAACAAAAATTTCTTCGCTTTATGGGTATTAATTCTTTAAAGTAATTATTACTTTATTTATTAAAATTCTCCTTATTTATTTATTACCATTCATTAAAAGTTTTATATATTATGACAAACAGTGTCATTTTCAATTTTTTTTTTTTTTTTCTCAGTTGCTGGACTTATTTTTAGATAAAGCTATTCTTAATTCAAACTCTAGAATAAATTGAATTATTATGGTCCTAATGGCTCTAAATTTGTCAAGCTCCAATGTCCTAACTATTTTACAATGCTTCTTTGCATTATTTTCTAACAAAAATATTAGTTTAATAGATTACAATAGTTCTGTAAATATATTCAGATATAAATTACAATTAGATCTTTATGATAAAGTAAATAATAAAAAGATTTTTTTAAATATTCCGATTCTACCCCTCACTTGAATGCCATGGACAAAAATGATAAATGGGAATTGAATTTGAGTTTAATTTTAAAGCATTTTTTTAACACAGAGATTGTTTCTTTTATAGCAATTTTAATTTATAATAATAATTTAATTTTCTGAAATAATACAATTTAACTCTTTTCTACAAAATCATTAAAATAGTGACAACAATTTTACTTTAAATTATTTTTATAAATGCATTTGATACCCATTTCTTATTTCTCTGTCTGCTGCACCAATGAGTATTATGGAGTAATAAGAATTATTTGTTTACTTAAGAGAGCCCCTCATTTTAATAGAATAAACTAAATGCACAAGAATAACCTTAAACAGATATCTAAAAATAACATTTTTTTAAAAAGGTTCTTTAAAATCTTGCAAATGAATGATTAAATAGTTGACTTTACATATGTAGTCTTAAAATGTAAACATTGTGGTCCGAATTGGGGGAATATTTCCATTTTATTGATAAATTCTAAAAATACCCATTTTAAAAGAAGTTAATTTTAATTAGGATGACTAATTTTAGATTGTTTTTAGGTAATTAGCAAAACCTATATTCAGAAAACACTAAAGGAGTTTACAACAGATTTCTCTTCATAAAAAGTAGTTACTCTATTCAAACAGGCAACAAAAACATAGTCAGTAGAAAGGCAGTTCTAATTTTGTAAATGCATGGACATAAAATTTATCAGCATACATTGATATTTAAATCAAGAAAAATAATACCATTTTTCTCACAAGAGGGAACAAATGTAGGATGATTGAAAATTAAGTTCCATCCAAATTTGGACTTTTAGTAAATAATGTCATCACCTATGAATATTAAATACTATAATCACTAAAGTACATGTCCTAAATTAGTGAGATATATATGGCTACAATTTCCTGAATGTAATTTGTGAAATAATGTAAAGTATAGCACTTGTATAAGCAATCTGATGCATTTTTAATAAATTTGTATGTTAAGGAACTGTATAAGTTTTTGACTAACAGAACTTTCTTTAATTTTAAAATATAGTTAGTTATAGGGTGGCCATTATTTCTGTTGTCTGATTTTCCCTGATATTTTGAAATTTTATAACAAATTACCTCGACTTTTCTTGGATGAATCTAATAACTCCAAAATTATGCTGCCTTCTTTTTTATTTATTTATTGCAAAATATGTTCTTAACTGTATGTGGAAAAATTGTTCTACTCTTAACTAAAATCAATTATCCAGGAAACAAAATAAAAAATATTTTCACTTAGATAAGTTTTATAATTTCAGATAAGTTTCAATTGTGTTTTAATTATTCACTTCCCTCTTTTGCAAATATATCAACCAAATGCTAGAAGATGCATGTCCTTCTATGATGACTTTTAACTAGCCCGTCATATCTCAGAACTATTTGTCAGATTTACTCAAGAAACAATCAGTACAAAAACACATTTACACTGACAGAGTGCTTAAACTGAAATGTTTCCCTCCAATGGGGGGTCTTCCCTATCCACACTATTTAACATACAAATCAGAACTGAACAATGACTTATTAAGAGAAAAAAATCATTTACAAACATAAAATGAAAATGCTGTATCAAAATAAGAGAAATTATTGAATATAACAAAAGTGTATTAATTTTTAGCCCACCAACTATAATAAAAAATCTCTTGCACACAGGCAGAATGCTTCGTAACATACAGAAAAAAGGGAAAAATAGGTCCTTTTCATTATTGTTTCACTTATTGCATAAAAAGGAAAATATTTTAGAGGTATAAATTTTTTTTAAAAAAAAGTTAGCACAAATGAATTTTGTAAATTTTTGTGACAATTGTTTTCGTATACATCAAAACATATGAAAGAATATTGCCCTAAATTTTTCTTAAAGAAAAATAACAGGAGAAATATGTGACTATAATGAATACATCAAACAAATTATTTTTGGTGTTAAAAAAATATTTAAATTATGAAGCATTTTTAATGGAGTACAGGGGGATTTTGTACAGAAATTTGAAACGTACACAATTTTTTTTAAAAAAATGCAAAAACAAAACTTTAGTAATAAAGTCTATTTCATCTTCCATAACATCGGTCCATTGTCCATTAGAAGAGTTCAGTAGAAATCTGTATTCATAATGTTTAAAAATAAGACAAAAGGAAAGTTTTAAGAAAATATTACTAATAACATATGCTAATTCATAATTCCACAAAAAAATCTCCAAGCAAGAAAAAATTTTTGACAAAATACTTATTTATTTACAATAAACTGTTAAAGTAAATTATATACTTAAAAATGAAATTAATTATCATTTTTTAAGCATAAACTGAATTTAAAAATTGTCGATATTTCATATCCAGTGTAAAATGACTTAATATTAATACTCAAAATTCACACTTTCGCTTCTATAACACGTGATTCGATATGCTTAAGAAAGAAAAGGAAAAAAAGTGTGTGTGTGTGTCTACATATATCACTTTTAAATAAAAATTATATATATATAAATCCTTACATTATATATTTAAAAGACGGCCATTAAAGCCTAAAATCAAAACAGTAACTGGAGTTGGGCCTTAGTTAGGCTGTCTTTTCCCACAAAAAACAGCAAAACAATTTTCACTAATTACGAAAATAATTTGATGTTCTGAAAAATAATCAAGCAAAAACGTTCAGGCAAAAATATGTATTTATAAGAATACATCAAATATGGCAGTCAATCGTTCTTTTCCACTGTAGTTCCAATGTTAATTTAACCAACTTTACTATACCTAAACTGTTTTGGCTAATCATAAACCTAACCTCAATAACAACTCAGTCTAAGAATGATGAATTAATGAATTATAATACCATCATATTATTATTGTAATATCATAAGTAATGCAAGAGAATGAGATGAAGGAGTAATTTCTATAAAATAAACATATGGAATATAAAAGTAAAGCAACTAATTAACTGATGAATTGACATAAAACAGCCAGCAAAATTTAAGTAAGAATTCATTACAAACTAGAGATATGACAGCTGTTCTTCAAAATAGAAGAAACTTCTCAAATGCAGCATTGGTGATGCCACATCAACGAAATTT
This sequence comes from Argiope bruennichi, assembly GCF_947563725.1. Taxonomy (NCBI): domain Eukaryota; kingdom Metazoa; phylum Arthropoda; class Arachnida; order Araneae; family Araneidae; genus Argiope; species Argiope bruennichi. The sequence goes on along the minus strand of NC_079162.1, from coordinate 42,381,633 downwards.
CAGACACTCGGAATTTTAAATTGAAATCTTCCGTCACTTGCTGCATGTGCAGAAAACGTGGATGACTTTCGTATTTTACTATTAGTAAATTGTTGATTTTTCATTGGTGGACACTAAAATTTCCTTCTACTTATGAAAAAATACCAGCAAATTGTCAAGTTCAATAAAAATAACTAATATAAAAAAAATTCCAGTTTTTCCATAAATTTCCCAGACTATGCACTGATTTTTCCTGATCGCTCGGAATTCTCTGAATGATTCCCAGTTTCCCGGTGAATTGGTCAGCCTGTTTTAGATACAGATAGAAAAACAATATTTTAAAATCGTATAGAATTTTTTTTAAAGATAATTTTCTTTGAAAAAAAATTTGCTATTCAAATAAACTAACAATACTTGCGTACAACATTTTTTTTTTTTTTCTTTTCTTTTCTTTTGCATATCTAGAATAAATTAGCTTAAGTCTTTGAAGCTAAATTCAAGAAAAGGAGTAAACATGTATGAGAAAAATCTTTGATTTAAATTAGCAAATGAACCATTGCTTAAACCACAAAACAGAATCCAGAGTTCAATGTTTCAATGCAGTTGACTACAAGCACTTTAGCTATGGATTGAAGAAATGAAAACAAATGAAAATTCATTCTAAATTTTGTAAAAACTTCTAAACCAAAAATAAGGTATGAAAATATACAGCAGATCTGGAAATAGTTTTAACAGAGCTCTAGGTTGCAAATAAAATAGATGAAATTGCAACGTTAAAAGCGACTGATATGATTATATAGTTTGTGAGCAAATTAAAGTACTAAAAGTGATTCCTTCGCTGGAAATTTAAAATTCCACAGAAATCCCCGAATTCTTCGTTTGTAACAACATTTGTATGGCATTAGTAATCAAATTCAAAACAACAGTCACAAATTATTAATTTCCAACAAAAGAATTATACTGAATTTTTTCTGAACAATAAATATTTCTTAAAACTTTTATTACATTAAAATAAAAATGATTAAGGTTATTATCTTCTTTTTAAAAGTAGCATAGATTAATTTGTTGCAATGTGGATTTTCTTGACAATATCGACTATTATAACAAACTTTATACCATATGAAAATTATCAAAATGTTCGACATTATCAAGTACTTCTGAACAATTCAACAATAAAGTTTGAACAGTTTGGATATTAAGTCTATTAAATCTGAAATAAGTCAAACTTTAGAAAAAATACTAAAAGACTTTGCAGAAAAAAAGTAAGAAAAACAGATTTTCAAATAATTAGATTTATATATGACAACTGAATTTTAAATGATTTTTAATAGTCTTAAATAACTAATTTCCATCTGTACATTTAAAATTTTTTGAAAAAAAAAAAGAATTCTTCAATTGTAAATTTATTATAATATATGGTATGAAAACCATCTTTTAAAGATTACGGTTCTTTTTTTTTTATTTGTAGGCCAAGATAAGTGTGCCCATATATTAAAATATTTGTTTGATTGATTAATTCATCTGAAAAGTATGTTTCTAGCATTTGCTGTTTAACTACAGAGATATGAAGCCTATAACTTTGGTTTTGTGGTGTACAATGGTGCAAAAATAATATTTGACTATACTGTGCTAAGTAAAAAGTAAAATCTAAGAACTGGTGATAAAAATAAAGATATAAAAGCAAGTAAATTGAGTTGAAACGGCATAAAATATAAAAATTCAATGGTGAATATACAAAATTAAAAATTCAGAAGCTGAAATGGAGACAATGATTTGAAAACAGAAGTAGAAAAAATAATGTGAAACATACAAAAAAAAAAAAACTATAAGGTGATAATGAATATATTAATCAGATGTTTTGTCAAGTTATTTTCATATAATAGAAATTAAAGTATTAAATTTATATATGACTACTGAATTTTAAATGATTTTTAATAGTCTTAAATTACTAATTTCCATCTGCACATTAAAAAGAATTCTTCAATTGTTTAAAAGTTACTATAATATATGGTATGATAACCATCTTTTAAAAATAAATTAGATTTATTTATTTATTTTTGCTATTTGTAGGCCAAGATAAGTGTGTCCATATTTTAAAGTATTTCTTTGGTTGATTAATTCATCTGAAAAGTATGTTTCTAGCATTTCCTGTTTAACTACAGAGATATGAAGCCTATAACTTTGGTTTTGTGGCGTACATTGGTGCAAAAGGCATATTTGACTATACTGTGCTAAGAAAAAAGTAAAATCTAAGAATTGGTGATAAAAATAAATATATAAAAGCAAGTAAATTGAGTTGAAATGGCATAAAATATGAAAATTCAATGGTGAATATACAAAATTAAAAATTTAGAAGCTGAAACTGAGGCAATGATTCGAAAACAGAAGTAGAAAAAATAATGCGAAACATACAAAAAAAAAGCTATAAGGTGATAATGAATATATTAATCGGATGATGTTTTGTCAAGTTATTTTCATATAATAAAAAATTATACAAATACTAAAATTTAAATTATTAGATTTATGTACGATTATTGAATTTTAAATGATTTAATAGTCTTAAATTACTAATTTCCAACTGTACATTTAAAATTTCTTTGGAAAAAAAAGAATTCTTCAATTTTTGTAAAGTTACTATAACATATGGTATGATAACTATCTTTTAAAGATAGATTACAGATTTTTTTTTATTTGTAGGCCAAGATAAGTGTGTCCATATATTAAAATATTTGTTTGGTTGATTAATTCATCTGAAAAATATGTTTCTAGCATTTGCTGTTTAACTACAGAGATATGAAGCCTATAACTTTGGTTTTGTGGTGTACATTCGTGCAAAAGCCATATTTGACTATACTGTGCTAAGTAGGGTTTAACGGTTTTCAAACCCGATTTTGAAAAAAACGGTTTTTTAATGTAAATTTGTCACATTCAAAAACCAGTTTTTAAATTAAGAAAACCGGTTTTAAGAATTCATATTATTATGTAAAAATTAATTTTGAACTTATTTGATTTGCTATTCATTCTATGCAACGGGCAGCAAACACATTTTTTCAACGTTGCAAATTGCGTTGGCCAGTGCTTGTGCACTGCCTGTTGCATAGAACGCAGTTGCGCTTCCAATTCGTCAATTAATGTTTTTCATGAACATCCCTTTTCACTTTTTTTTTTCTAGGTGAAACAAAAGTTTGATAAAGTTCATCTCCTGCTTCTCGTTGGATGTTTAGTCTATCGGTATGAAGTCAGCGCTAATAGAAACGTCAGCAATTTGAGTGGCTCGTTACGAAGAACGTGTGAAAGGAATAAATAATTCCCCGTTTTCTGCTTCTTGATCACAATATTTAATGATATCGTATCAAATTTTCTTCGTACCACTCTTGAAAGCTTTTTTACACCACTTAAACTAGCCATATCAATACGAAATATTCAGTTAAAATAAAATGCTGTCAGAAATGACATAATACTCACATACATGTGAAAAAAAATTGAACTAAAAAAGTATCTAATGCGAGAAATACAAGGTCAAATGTGCTTATCGTTCCGCGTCTCACCCCTTAATGAAATGGAATTGTCGAAATGGGGTCAAAGAATCCAATCCGTCTCGAATCACGACAGGTTTGCTTAATATTGTGAAGGTGAAAACTGGAAACAAAAATATAGTTATATTCGGTAAAAGTAATGTAAGTATTAAGAATGTTTAATTTTTATGTTTATATTTTCTATTTTACATTTTAAAATTTAAATTTTATTATAGAAATTTCTTCTATCAAAAATTAGTGTAAAATAAGAAGTTCTGGCTTCTGTTTAATGGAATTTTAAATAAAACACAGGGTGTTAAAATATTCCATATTTTCTTCCGCAACATTTTAACATAAATTATGCCTTTAGCAAACATTGGAATTAGATTAAGAAATGTTTTGTTTTTTTCAAAATTCCTAGAAAATGTGTAGATTAGATGACTTTAAATTGCATTAATATTAATAGTTAAAATAATAAAATTGTAAAATAAACGTCAAAAATATTAATTCAATAACTTTAATTTCATTTTTAGATAAAAATGAGTAAGTCGGAAGTTTGGGATAGTTTTCAAAAGTTCGGGATAGACAAGCCAATCTGAAATCATTGTAATAAAATGTTGAGCTGCAAAGGATCATCTACGAGCAATCTACATAATCATTTAAAAGCAGTTCATAAAATAATTGTCGGAAATAATATAATTGTTTAGTTTCTTGAAGACCCTGAAGAAAAACTTACAAATCCAAAGACACTGAAAGCTGAATTTTCATTATTTGAACAAACGAATAAAAGAACAAAAAACTTAGATTTGTAATTTGATGCCAAACTCAGTAAGTAGTGAACGAGTATTTTCAATTTCAGGCAATATTGTGTTCAAAATAAGAACGAGATTTAGCCACCGTTCAGTGGATATTTTATGATTTTTAAAATCCTATTTTCTTAGAAGAAATTAAAATTAGTGAAAATAATATAAATATTATTTAAAATTTTTGTTTGTGTTTTCATTATTTTGTGAAAGTATTATGTATATGTAATCTTTAATTTTGTTTTTTATATTTTGACTGATATTGATTTTGTTTTTTGTTATTTTATATAAATTAAAATAAAATGGAAAAAAATAGAATAGGGAAAAATATTTTATTTTTCCCTATACAATTTTTTTTTTTTTTGACAAAAATTCGAAAACCGTTTTTTTTGGAAATATCGTCGAAAACCGGTTTTCAAAAATTCGGTTTTTGTATAAACCCTAGTGCTAAGCGAAAAGTAAAATCTAAGAACTGGTGATAAAAATAAATATATAAAAGCAAGTAAATTGAGTTGAAATGGCACAAAATATAAAAATTCAATGGTGCATATTTCAAAATTAAAAATTTAAAGGCTGAAATGGAGGCAAATGATTTGAAAGCAGAAGTACAAAACAATAATTGTAAATATACAGATATACACAAAAAAAAAAAGCTAAAAGGTGATAATAAATATATTATTCAAATGATGTTTTGTCAAGTTATTTTCATATAATAGAAAGTTCTAAAAAATCTAAAAATTTATAAATAAATACTGAATTTTAAATAATTTTAATAGTCTTAAATTACTAATTTCCATCTGCACATTAAAAATTTTTTGAAGAAAAAAAAAAGAATTCTTCAATTGCTTAAAAGTTACTATAATATATGGTATAATAACCATCTTTTAAAAATAAATTATATATATATATATATATATATATATAATATATTTATATTTGTTATTTGTAGGCCAAGAATAAGTGTGCCCATATTTTAAAGTATTTGTTT